>NW_020229955.1:1555000-1605000 GCF_003227715.2 Harpegnathos saltator | reverse complement strand
TCTCGGCGCGACTCTCCTCCTTGTCATCCGCGCGTGTTGCAACTTCTCGGGCGTGTGTGGGCGCGAGCGAATGCGCTCTCTTCCACTATCGTCGCCTCTTCCCGTCCTTCTCTGCGCGCCCCTCGCCCTCCCCCTTGCCGCCCTCTTTCTCCCCCGCCACCCTCCGCGGCCGGCCACTTCTCCTCCCGCTGGCGTCTCTTTCCTCTTTCTCTCTTTCTGCCGCGCGCCCTCCTCCCTGCGTCGCTCTCTCGCCGCCCCCGCGCCCGGCCGCACCGCCGCCGCGCGCTCCTCTTCCCTCTTTTTCTCGTGGTTTGTTTGGGGTAGGTCACGGCGAAGCGGCATGGTACGAAAGACGAGAGGAACGCGGAGAAAAGTGAGCGAGAGCGAGGCAGCGGGCGCGAGAGGGAGCGCGAGAGTGAAGAAGAATCGTCGGCATTGCCGTGCGCGGCGTGTGCGCGCCGTCGCGACGCGACGCGACGCGTCGTCGTCATCGTCGTCGTCGTCGTCGTCGTCTTCCATCTTCCTCGCCCCGTAACGACTCTTTGTATCGGTCGCGCAGTTTTGACATGTCATTTGCGGCCGCGCACGGTGGCCGCGCTTTGACGCTGTCCGGTCGCGCGCGCAATGTGCCCACGCGCCATTCGATTGCACCCGCCGAGTGGAAGATTGTAGGATATCGAAGAGCGTGTTTTCCGCCGGAATACCATGTGAAGAGAGAGAGAGAGAGAGAGAGAGAGAGAGAGAGAGAGACAGAGAGAGAGAGAGAGAGAAAGGGCTTTTCATTCTCTCTCTTGATTGACCTTATCATTGCAATCATTCTTCCGGACGTTGTTTCGCCGATCTCTCTTCGCCAATCACCGGGGGATACTGCAGTTTCTAGTTTCGTTCTTATTGTCCTCTCTCTCTCTCTCTCTCTCTCTCTCGCTTTCTCGCTGTCCGCTTTTCGATCTATCTCGAGCAATTTTCAGAGACGCCTGGCTCTCAGGAGGGACACTCTCCCGTTTCCCCGGTGAAATTAAATTCCCGAAACGATTCGCCTCTCCGTCATTACCACCGCGGACGGCCACTCTTCGCAGATTCACCGACTTTCACGGGACGATCGAACGCATTCGATTAGGCCGCTTCCGAAGAGGCCGCGGGGATACGCGAGCGCGCGCGTGTTATTGGCGCCGATCATGCGATCCGAAAATCATAGAAAATTACTGAAAAGCCAAGAAACTCTCTCTCTCTCTCTCTCCGTGACGGTCCGCTCGGGACCGCGCGCGAGTACGGGGCGAAAGGGGTGAGGGGCAGCGGGAAGGTGCATCCCTCGTCTTGAGACATCGTAATTCTGTCTTTGCCGTAACGGCTATCCGGCACGGAACTTCCCCCTTCCCACTCCTCCCCATCCTCACCATTCGCCCTTTCGGTTTTCTTCCTCCGACTCGAAACAGAACAACCCCCCTCCGTTGCAATCTCCCTTCCTTCCTACTACCCCCTTTTCTTCTAGTAACCAGAAGGGTTACTCGCCCAGGCAGAGAGAAAGAGAAAGAGGAGGAACGATGAAACAATGACACACACGCGCTCTCTCTCTCTCTCTCTCTCTCTCTCTCTCTCTCTCTCTCTCGTGAGCGAGAGAACCGTTATTTAAATAGTACACGCGGGAACCTTCCGGGCACGAGGAGGTGAAAAAACTCGCGCGCTCGCCTCCTCCGAGGGAAGCAACGTGAGAAAGACTCTTCGAGATTTGCATGCCGGAGCGAGACGAGCCGCGGCGCCGCGCCGGTAAATAGATAATACCCGCGCGCAGTGTTTTTCTCCTCTATCGTAATAGGAGGTGTGAAACACGACGAAAGAGAGAAAGACTGGGAGAAAGAGCGAGAGCGAGAGGGGGGTGGAGGTTAGGTTAGGGGTGGAGGGGGAGGGCGAGAGAAGAACACGAACGGAAGGATTATTCGATCGCGCTGCGCATTATGCCGCGTCGTGTGTTTGAGCAGTGTTCCTCGATCAAAACTTCGCGCATTGTCGTTGCGTAATCTCGACGTGTCATTCGTCTCCTCCCCGTCGCATCTCGCGAGGTCGTCTCCGATGACGACGATGATCGAAAAAAAAAAAAAGAAAAATTCGAGACCGCGCGGCTCTATTCTGCTCGGGTGCGAGTTTGCTGCGATTTGGTTGCGAGTGGCGATTATCGTGGGCGATATTCCAGCTGCCTGCTGCACAACCGCGACGCGAGTCACCGCGTGTCTGTTCGTCGAGAACACGCGGGTGTCTTCGCGCGCCCCGAAACAATGACGACGATTGTTGTTGCAACGTCGCGTCGCGTGACAATTTGCGCCCGTTGGAAAAGAGCTCTCGCGACGCTCTCGCGGCGCTTTTCTTTCGCCCTGCTCTCTCGCCCGCTTTCCTGTCCTCTCCTCTCCGCTCCGCTCCGCTCCTTCCCTCTCGCTTCGTCCTCGACCGCGCGTTTCTGGTTTCTCCGCCGGCAGCTGTCAGCGCGATCCGAAATCGCGGCCCGGGATCGATGAAGGGCGGATCGCGCGTGCGGATGCAACTTTGCGGCGTCGTTGCGCCGAACGATGCGAGCGAACCGGTTTCACGCGCGTTGAAAGAGCGCGAATTGGGGTGAAGCCCGCGCAAAAAATTCATTTGAATCGGCCGACCCGGGACAGAGAGAGCAGAGGCGTCGAAATAATTGGATTTTAATTTTCGGGGTAGAGCGCGAGCGAGGAGAGAAAAAACGCGGGTGCACCCCCGGCCCGGAGTCCTGTGAGAATCGTTCCCTCTGCGGAATGTTTATGTAATATCGCGGCGCACTCGTCTCCTCTCCTCTCCTCTCCTCTCCTCTCCTCTCCTCTCCTCTCCTCTTCGCGGGACCCTCCGTCTTTCCCACGAGCTCGCAGTAAATCCTCGAGTGTTTCGATCTTTCCTCTTTTTTTTTTTCTTTTTCTGTTAGGGTGACATCGTACTCGAAGAGCGAGCGGCTGTGAACGGCACCCTCGCGCGTTTATTCTTTTCGATCAACCCTTCAACATATTTGTTTTAGTCCGCGCTTGAAATCGATTTCAATCGACAGAAGCACGCTCGACTTCGTAAGATCCCCTCGGCAAGGTGTTGGGTCCCGGCACGATTTCGACGATATGCGATTCTTTCTTCTCGCCAACTTCTTGTCGCCAATATTTCCAGAAGATCGAGATCGGAAATCGGTAGCTGCAGCTGCGTTTATCGCTGAAGTTGGCGAGGTGGACAGGGGGAACGCGAGTTAAGCCTCAGTATCGACTGATCGAAGACGCTCGTATCGGTTCTCGTCACTCGGACGGGACGAGGACGACCGTGGTGGTGCGCCTTCGACGAGCCGCGATGGTCCGCGAACGGCGCATGGGGACGGCACAAAGGAGGCGAATGTTTTAATTAAATCTCGGTGAAACGTGGAAACTTCGCCCCGCGTTTTTGCGATTTTCCGAAAGTTTCGTCTCGCGCGCGAGCGAGCGCGGCGCGGGACGGCTTTTAAGGTGGCGATGGAAGAAAAGGTGGACGAGGTGGAACACGGCGGGAGGATGAGTATCCAACCGACTCCCCTCGCGCCACCTCCTCCTCCACCTCCTCCTTGTCGTCTCTCACTCTTTCTCTTCCTTTCTCCATCTTCGTCTTCTTCTTCTTCTTCTATCTTTCTCTCTCTTTCTCTCTCTCTCGCGCCACCTCCTCCACCTCTCGTCGTTACCTTTTCTGCCGTCACTCCGACCGCCCGACGCTATCGCCGCTAAAATAAAAGAAGCCGCAAAAACAAAAGAGCGCTGCGGCTACTTAACGAAACAAATTGTTGTTTCGTTCCGGGGATGAGAATTTTAAAGTTTCCCGGCGGGTGGGCGAGCAGAGGGTTCCTCTCTCGCCTTTTTACCGCGCTGTCTTTCTTTCTCTCTCTTTCTCTCTCTCTCTCTCCCTCTCTCTCTCTCTCTCTCTCTCTCTCTCTCTCCTTCGCCGCTTTCGTCCGCGCGCGCCGTGAGAAGAGACCATCTCCGCGCTCGCTCCGCGAGCCGGGCGACAGTTTAACGTAATTCAGGGCTCGTTAGTGCCGCTTTCTTTTCGTCCACTTTCGCGCGGCGTCGTCGTCGTCGTCGTCGTCGCCGTCGTACTCTGCGCACTAGCGCAAAATCGCGACGGGACGAGACCCGCGAGCGTCGTTCCGCGCGCGAATCGATCGGACACACGAGCGCGCGCGCGCGATCAGCGCGCTCGATCGGCCGAAAGAAAAATCGCCGCTTCGTCGATACTTTTCCTCGCGTCATGACGCGAGCGTGCGCTCTCGCTCGCTCATTGAGCGAGCGTCACGACCATGCGAGACTGACAAGCGCGTCGCGCTTGATTCGTTAAATCCCTAGCCGCGCTGCTCGTTAGTACGAGCGCGCGCGGGAGAGCGAGGATCGTTCGAACCGCCGCTGGCGGTCAGTTGTACGAGTGCGTGACTATTTCACAATGCACAGAAACGAACAAGGCGACACATTCAGCAAGCCGAGACAAGAGGCTCGAAATGAACGGCGATACACATACACGAGGAGACGCATGCCACAGCGGGTAAAAAAGAAAAGAAAAGAGAGCGAGCGGCAGGGGGAAAAATGATAAGAACCTGACGGATCAAGGTCGGCTGACGAATCAAGACGAGCAAAGCTGTCGGAGATGCAAAAAACGATACGCAGCGTCCTGTACACGTACAGCGACATGTACAGGACGCGAATCGATCCGCGAGTAGAGCCGCTGTTACGCGCAGGAGACGCGTAACGAGATCGCGCGAAAGCGAGATCGTCGCGGATGAAGGTGAATCTCGACGCGTTCAGCGTTAACGATCAATCAGCGAAAAGGAGAATAGCCAAATAAAAGGACTCTGTCCAATGGCGTCCGCGAGCACGGCGTGCAGGACGGGTATGCGAATGGATGAGAGAAAAAGAAAAAACGAAACGTAACGACGTGTGTAAAGGTGAGAACGGCAGAGAGAGGCCGGTGGGCTCGAGCTAGAAACTTAAAGCGAGAAACTGAAGGACGTTAGGAGGCGCGTTAGGGCGCAGGATAGAGCGATAATAAATAGGGGCTTCGTTTTTTGAACGGGCTGAGTGTTCAACTCACTCGCTGCAGGGTGGACCAGCATTCCTCGAGGGTGCGTTCGCTGATGTTGCCCATTCCTCCACCACCGCCGGCACCTACTGCACCTCCAAGCCCCGCCGCAGAGGCACGAGACTATCAGGCAAGATAGGATAGCTCATGTTAGTCCTCCCGATCCTCCTAGTCGTCCTCTAGGCGCTACTAACCGTCTCTACTACAAAGCCTCCTCCCGTCGGGGGGGAAGCTACTACTACTTCGGAAACGAAAAACGGAAACGAAAAAGAAAAGAAGAAAAAAAAAAGTAAAACAGAACGAATAAATAAGGAACGACAGAAAGAAAGAAGAAAGAGCGTTCTCCTATTGTTGTTGTTGGCGGGCGACGAACGCGAGAAGAGCGAGCGAGCGAGCGAGCGAACGGAATGGGTGTAGCTCTCTCTCTCTCTCTCTCTCTCTCTCTCTCTCTCTCTCTCTCTCTCTCTCTCTCTCTCTCTCTCTCTCTCTCTCTCTCCTCTCTCTCTCTCTCTCTCTCTCTCTCTCTCTCTCTCTCTCTCTCTCTCTCTCTCTCTCTCTCTCTCTCTCTCTCTCTCTCTCTCTCTCTCTCTCTCTCTCTCTCTCTCTCTCTCTCTCTCTCTCTCTCTCTCTCTCTCTCTCTCTCTCTCTCTCGACACACAGAGAGTGGTCGTGTATGGGAATCGCTCTAATCTCTAATTAATATATCGGTACTCGCTCGCGTTAATCGTTCGACAACGCGAGACGAGATTCCTACCGCGGCGATGATAGTAAACGACAGAATT
The DNA here is from genome assembly GCF_003227715.2 of Harpegnathos saltator. NCBI lineage: Eukaryota > Metazoa > Arthropoda > Insecta > Hymenoptera > Formicidae > Harpegnathos > Harpegnathos saltator. The sequence continues at coordinate 1,599,133 of NW_020229955.1, read as the reverse complement.
TTCAATCTGACGCGCAGTTATCGGGCGAATTGCCGCGGCGGATCGAAGCTGCGAGAGGCTGCTCACCGGGTTTTCTCGCGAGCGATATTTGCAGTTTCGCTAATTAGAAATTGTCGATGCTCTCGAACTTGCTAACGCGATCTCGAAGTTCCGCTATCTGTCGGGGAGATACGATTTTTCTTCTCTCTTTCTCTCACGCGCACACACACACACACACACACACACACAATCTCTCTCTCTTTCTCTCTTTCTCTCGCTCTCTCTCGCTCTCGCTCTCTCCCACTCGCTCTGCTCCCTCTCTCACACTACTCCCATCGTATCGAGACTCTCCGCGGCCCATGCCGTCGCAGAAACACGGCGCGATATTTTCTTGGTAACATCTTCCCGGCGTACCGTATGACGTATGCGTATGGTATTATCTGTGTTGCGCGGGTCAAGAACCCCGGGAGACGACGTATCTGCATCTCCTCGCATTGGTGTGCGTGGGCCGCGTTCGCATTTGCGGACTGCACTGCTACTTTGACGTGTGCGTGCTCTCTCTCTCTCTCTCTCTCTCTCTCTCTCTCTCTCTCTCTATCTCTCTCCCTCTCTCCCTCTCTCTTTCTCTCTCTCTCTCTCTCTCGCCCATTCTCGCTCACTCGCTCACTCACTCGCTCACTCGCTCACTCACACACTCACTCACTCACTCACTCACTCACTCACTCACTCACTCACTCACTCACTCACTCTCTCTCCCTCTTCCACGTGTACAAGCGTGTAAGTTACTACGATGTGGTAAGTCAACGTACCCTGCTCGGCGCGCACGTGTGCGGCCGCGGTGTCGGTGTGTGCGTGCACGCGCGCATGTACGAACCGTGGTCAGTGTATCTGGGTACAGTCGCGGTATCAAACCGACGAAATTGTCGATGACATGTGACTCGGCGACGCGCCGAGGTGACGCTGAATTACCGTAAAAGCTCCGTAGGGCCCGCGCGTACGGTCAAGCTCGTTTCGACGACGAATCGCCGAACGGTTTCCCGATTAAACGTTGTCTGCAAGTAATGTTACTTAAGCATGCCTTAAGAGCGGTCGGGAGGCAACATCTGCTACGTCGCTCGGCCGAGAGAGAGAATACGCGCGCGCGCGCGCTCGCTCGCGCGGGCGCGTCGGTGAGGCGCGAGCGCGAGCGCGCATTCCGCCGCATCGGCGTCTGCGATTTTTCCGCGGGCGAAAACGGCCAACTTTCGCGCGCGCACGCGAGGCCTCCGAACCGGCGCGAATTTGCAGCGCGAGAGAGAGCGCGACCACGCACGTAGGAGGAGGGACCTTGATACAGCTCTCGCGCGACGCAGCTTCTAGGGCCGGACGACGGAACGACGGAGTGACGGACGCGAGACGCGTCGAACGAGAGAGAGAGAGAGAGAGAGAGCACCGTTGAATAAATATTTTTCCCCCGCGAGAGCAGGAGAAACCGCTCTCTCTCTCTCTCGAAAGTATTGTCCGGCGTCTGTCTCGGCCCGAGAGTGAATGACCCTATTTATCGGTGCGTTATGTATTTTTATCGCGGTCGCCTCGCCCTAGTTATTTATCGCCGCTCTGCTCGCAGCGGCTGGCGGCTACGATCGCGCGCGCCCGCGCGCGCGTACGGACGGAGAAAGACACCGAGAGAGAGAGAGAGAGAGAGAGAGAGAGAGAGAGAGAGAGAGAGAGAGAGAGAGAGAGAGAGACTCGTCGGCCCGGGCTCTCTCGCGGAAGACAATGGGAAGGAAACGAAAAAAAGGAAACAAACAACGGACAAACAAAGAGAGAGATAGAAAAATAACAGAAAAAAAAGAACAGCCGCGAAAATATTACGCGCGCGGCAGAGGCGGCGAGAGAGAGAGAGAGAGAGAGAAAGAGAGAGTGTCTTCTCGCTAGTCTCGGCCGACTCTGCGCGCGCGAGACCGCGCTGCCGAGCTGCTCCTCCTGTCCTCTCACCTGCAACTCGTTGACGAGCTTTTCCGTGAGCGTGGCGTCGTGGGAGTCCTGGCTGGTCGCGCCCGGGCTCAACATCGAGTTCTGCGAATTCGGCTGCTGACCGGCCGACATGTTCATGCCGGCGAGGCCGCCGTTCTGCGCGATGCTACCGGCCATGTTGAGCGCCTGCTGCTGCAGGTTCTGCGTGAGGTTCTGCGCCTGCTGCTGCAGATTCTGCGTGAGGTTCTGCGCCTGCTGCTGCAGCGCCTGCTGGTTAAGCGCCTGGCCGAGATTCTGCGTGAGATTCTGCGCCTGCTGCTGCAACGTTTGCGAGAGGTTTTGCGCCTGGCTCTGGATGTTCTGCTGCAGGCTCTGGCTCGCTTGGCTGAGGTTCTGCGGCTGGTTGAGCAGCTGTTGCTGCTGCTGCGGCGACAGGCTCGGCGTCAGGCTCTGCGCCAGATTGTGCTGCAGCGTCTGGCCGAGGTTCTGCTGCATGTTCTGCGTGAGCGCCTGGGTGAGCGCCTGGCCTAGGTTCTGATTGAGGGCCTGCGCCGCTTGGACAGCTTGCACCGCCAGCGACGGGCTGGACGCTTGCGACATGCTCTGCTGTGCTTGCGCGAGGCTGTGCAGGCTCTGCGCCATGCTGGACGCGATGGCGCCCTGATGGTCAGCCTGCGGCGACGGCGTGGTCGGTGCCGGGGAAGACTGATGCTGCGCACCTTGGCTCGCCTGGTTCATCGACATGGCAGCGTGTTGCTGTTGTTGCTGCTGCTGCTGCTGCTGCTGCTGTTGCTGCTGCTGCTGCTGCAATTGCTGCTGGGGACTCGCGGTTTGGCCGAGACTCGCGTTCGCGTTCTGCTGCACCTGCGACACCGCGGCCTGCTGTTGCTGCTGTTGCTGCTGCTGCTGCTGCTGCTGGCCCAGCGGACTGTGCATCTGCTGTACCTGCTGCTGGTGCTGCTGCTGTTGCGTCGAATTGGAGATAGGACTGTGCTGTATCCCGGGTGAATGTTGGGGTGGACCGCGCTGGGGCTGCTGCCAGTAGTCCGACATCTTGAATACGTGCTGACGGAGCGCGTGGAGATTCGCGGCTGCCGCGGTGACAGCCGACGCCTGGATCTCCATTGGTTCGGACTCGTTTTCAAGGTCGGGCTCTGGCGAGCTGCACGGATCCTCGTCCTCCTCCTCGTCCTCCCTCTCGGTAATGTCCTCTTCGTCGTCGTCGTGAATTCTCGTGGTGCGATCCGGCTCGGGTCCTGGTGGCCCCGCGCCAGCAACAACAGCAACACCACCGGCGTTTCCACCGCCGCTTCCTCCTCCGCCGCCGCCGCCACCGCCGCCGCCGCCACTTCCGCCGACGCCGCCGCCGCCGGCGCCGCCGCCGCCTCCGCCTCCTCCTCCACCTCCACCTCCTATCCCACCCCCCGAATCGCCAGAGTGAAGATGATTGCCCGGGTGATGCTGATGATGATGCTGTTGCTGCTGCTGCAGGTGATGGTGATGGTGGGTACGCGAGTCTGGATTTTGGCTCTGCGGCTGCTGCGGATGCTGCTGCTGCTGCTGCTGCGGCTGCTGCGGATGCTGCTGTTGTGGCTGATGCTGCTGCTGCTGTTGCTGCTGCTGCTGCTGCTGCTGCTGCTGCTGCTGCTGCTGCTGCTGCTGCGGCGGCTGCTGCTGTTGCTGCTGCGGATGGTGATGCTGCGGCTGCTGGTGTTCTAGGCCGAAGTCCGGTTGGGCTTGCGTCTGTGCACGCAGGTCCAGGGCCGCCGTCGCGTCCGAAATTTTGAGGCCTTCGCGAGAAGCCCGGGCTACCCCCTTCCGGCGCAGCTTGCCCGCTTTTTCGCACCCCTTCCGGTAAGCAGCTCGACGGCCGGCACACCTCTGCGCTCGCCGCCGTTACTTCCTATCTTTCGTCTCGCTCGGTCGCTGCTTTTCAGCTCTCGGGATCGTCGTAACGATAACGATCCTCCGGCGCTGCCGAGCTTCGACGTGGGCGGCGGGCAACGTCAGTTACTCGCCACCTGCTGCGACTTCCCGGCACTGCTACCTACCGCCTGTCTCATGAAAGTTCCTCTTGTATGATTCCTCCACTCCCTCTTCCGGGTCCTCTGCCAGATCCCTCCCTCTCCTCCTCGTCTCTTGCTCGCTTCTCTTCTCTTCTCTTCTCTTCTCTTCTCTTCTCTTCTCTACGTCGTGGCTGTCTCCGTCGCGTTCGACTCGCGGTGCCTCTCGCGAGCGCACCTACGATCGCACCGACCAAGTGTCCTTTATTCGTGGTGTGGTGTGGCTACGCACGCAGGTCCTGCTGCCGCATGCGTGCGCGATCCGTTCGCGTTTTCGCGGTCCGGTCGTTGGTCTCTTTCTCTCTTGCCCTCCTCCTGCTTCCTCTCTTCTTTCTTCTCTCCTCTTCTGCTGCTGCTACTGCTGCTGCTTCTTCTCTTCTTCTTCTTCTTCTTCTTCTTCTTCTTCTTCTTCTTCTTCTTCTCCCCCTCCTCTGTGTGTCGCGTATGTATGTGTGTGTACGTGTATGTATGTGTGTTGTGTGTGAAACGCTTTACGCGTGTTACTTTGCGTGAGTTGCTGCGCGCGCGCGAGCGAACGTCCTCCAACGAATGGGAGAACGGCCTCTATTTCCTTCGTCTATCTAACTTAAACTCTAGCATACACTTAAGTTCAGGTTAAAATTCAGGATTGCCCAGCCCGGACGGTGTGAACGAGAAGGATAGTCCACGCGGACGCGAATCAGATATCGGTCGGGTGAGGCTTCCGCTCTTCTTCTTCTTCTTCTTCTTCCTCTTTCTCCTCTTCTTCTTCTTCTGTCTCCTCCTCCTTCTTCTGCTTCCTCACTTCTTCTTCTGCTTCTTCTACCTCTTCGGGGTGAGAAATCACACTCGCGGATGATTACCGCTCGTCCCGTTTTGCCCTGAGTATTTTAGCCCCGTTATGTTGGATGTGCGTGCGATGTTGTGTGTGTGTGTGTGTGTGTATGTGCGCGCGTGTGTGTGTGTGTGCGCGTGCGTGCGTGCGCGAGAGAGTACGCGCGCCCAGCCTTCGAAAAAGTGTGCTCGCTGTCGCGCGCGTGTCTCTCGCCTGTCGGTGAGTCCGTGTGAATTCTTTTAAGCGGGACGAGAGTGCTCCTCTCCGGGATTTCCGTCACTCCCCGTTTCTCTGCTCCTTCTTTCTTTTTTCTTCTTCTTCTCCTCGGCTTCCGCCTCTGCTTTACACGCCGACCCTCTCTACTCCGTAGCGGCTGTCGCGTCCGTCGATGACTCCTCCTCGAAATGCGACTCTAGCGTTTTAACTCTTTAAAAGGAATTCTATTCGATTATCGATCACCGCTCGTCGTTACCGATATCGTCGATGGTAATTGTGGTTGCTTCTTATTATCGTTTAGGTTTAATTAAATATTGCACTTAGGTACACTCGTTTTTTGAACACACTGAAATATATATGTATGCAGCGCGGGGTTCTCTGTCGAGCTTCTCTCCGATTCTTGCTTCGTTTTCTCACACTCTCTCTCTCTCTCTCACTCTCGCTCTCGCTCTCGCTCTCGCTCTCTCTCTCTCTCTCTCTCTCTTTCTGTCTATCGCCTGCTTTATCGCTATCTCTATCTCCCACTGCCTCTTTCTCTCTCTCTCTCTCTCTCTCTCTCTCTCTCTCTCGCTCGCTCTCTTTTTCTGTGCTTCCGTATAGCTACTCCCGATCTTTCCGTCCTCTGTCAGCTCCCTCGCTATTTTCGGATTCGCACAATCAACTCGCTAATCACTTTCTTCCTCGCAACCCCGCTTTTACTCGTTCGGCTCTCGGTCTTTTCTCGCTCTTCTGCTCCTCCGCTTCTGCTTTGCTCGTCTTATTCTGCTTCTTCCGCTTTGTCCAGTCTTCCTCTCCTGCGCGGGAATCTCTCGCTGCAACGCGTCTCCCGCTCGAAGCTGCAATCCAGAAAAAAAGATACATTTTTGCGTTATTCGCTGTCACACGCGACCAGCACTTTGCAGTAGCCGCGACTACTCGCGTCTCTCAATCGATCTTATCCATCTATCTATCTATCTATCTATCTATTTATCCGTCTTTCGATGTCTCATCAGGCAACCGTTTCACAGCGTTCTCAGAGCCCTCGCACGACCGGCTCACCACGATCCGCGACGATTATCGGAGGGGCGCGGGGAAGGAGAGTCGCGGGTCGCGTGAAATCCGCGAAGCGGACATCTCCGCGGTACCTGAGGACAACGTCATTTAAAACATTGATTTTTGCAAGATGACACTGCCTAAAAGCAGCCGCGCTGCCGCAGCGCGAAAATATCAAGTGCCGAGTAACGCGCGGCGAATCGGATTATAGGAGAATCCTAATAAAATTTCGCGATATCGGAGCGACAGCGGGGGGGATTCGTGCGCCGGTAATCGCGCGGAGCGCGAGCGCGCGCGCCGCTCTCTTCTTCCAAGTGGCGTTCTGTAATGAAGCATTACACTTCCGGCCACGACACAAACAACAATTTCATACGGCAGACACTGTCAGGAGCACGCACTAATTTTACGCGGCACGCAGAATTTCGTCCATTTGACACATCCAGATCTCTCGCGATGGTAATTTAACGTAACACAAATTCACGCCCTCTCCTGCGCCACTCCGCGGACTCTCTCTCTCTCTCTCTCTCTCTCTCTCTCGGCCGCTCGATTTTTCGCTCAGTCTCGCGTGCTTCAAAGGGGACAATCGGCCGGCCCGCGAGGGAACGTCCTTTGCCGTCGCGCGCGGTGTTCGTCACCCGGCGACGATAAAGCGCGGCGTGTCGGACGAAAGAGCGCGTATCACGCGCGGAAAAACGCGCGATCGGAACGAAGAGACGGAGAGGCCGAGGCTCGACTCCGAGAGAGAGAGAGAGAGAGAGAGAGAGAGACAGGGGAGAGAAGGAGCGACACATTGACGGGTGAAAGATTTATTCGCGACACAGGTCGAGCGAGCGGAGCGTCGCAGCAGACGGGGCAGACGACGAATCGGAGCACACGAGGCGGCCTGAAAAATGAATATCCGAAGCACTGAGAATACCCTGGCGGGTGCGCGTGACGCGGACTGCGACTTCGCGTCGACGTGACCACCAATTGCGAGTGACCGATCGCGGCGTCTCACTGTGACACTCTCGCTCACACGACACGGGATTGCACGCGCGATCGTTCCTCGCGATGATTCTCTCGTTTCTTTCTCTCTCTCTCTCTCTCTCTCTCTCTCTCTCTCTCACTCTCCCTCTCTCCGGAAGAGACGCGAGGAGACGCATCTTCGCGGCCTGAGCGGTCTCACGAAATCACGAGCCGAACAGGCTGCCGAATTTTCGCAGCCGCGCCGACTGCACTGACAGCCGCGCGTCGAGATCGCGTCACGTCGCGAGATGTCAATGAATCGCGCGTAGCAAATAATTTGTTGCGCCGGGCTCCTCCACGGGCGACGTGACAGGCCGAGTGTCGGCTGTCCACCTCGGCTAATAATCCGGAATCGGTCGCGCACAGATACTCGCACAATCGCCGCCGACTCGTTTGCCTCGGACGCTCGCGTTCCGCTCGGTGCGTTTGTCGTCGGACGCGCGGCAATTACGTGATCCCACGGCCGATTCGTCGTCGGACGGCGACAGCGTTCGCCGCGCGATCACCGTGCTTCGCCGATTTCGCGATCAACGCGATATTTCTCTCTCTCTCTCTCCCTCTTCTCTGCACTCTTTCTCGGCGATCGGCGGATCGTCTCATCGCGTCTTCAGATTTCATTCACGTCGCCGACGTGGTCGAGTACTCGAGTCCGTCGCGTCTCTCCGCGTCGTCTTCGCGCTCTCACCGAAGCACATCGTGTCGCACACCCCCGAAGAGATCGCGGCGAGATCGAAGCGTGTGCGATCGCGACGAAACACTGTCGTGAGAGACGGCGACGTTGACGTACCGGGCATGTCAGGATTCGGAAGCAGGGGCCTGGAGGGGGTGGGTCAGTGTGGTGGTCTGGTCGAAAGTGGGGAAAACACGGTAAAATCGCGCGAAAGAAGAAGAAGAAGAAGAAGAAGAAGGAACAGCAGCGGAGAGATCGTCGTGGCGAATACGCGCGCGAATCGGCGATCGCGGTCGCCGCGAGAAAACGACTGTTCTACGCGTTTCCTCTCGGCGAGTCGCAAAGTCGCACGTTTACACTCGGCTGGCACAAGAGATACGGTACGCGCCGGTGTGACATTCCGCGGAGAAGCAGAGTCCGGTGGATCCCTTACTGGAGAGATCCAAGTGACGAACGACGAGTGGCCGGAGGCAGAGATGACGATGAATTCGGCGGTGGTCGGTACGCGCAAAACGATCGTCGCACTTTGCTCTCTAACTATCTCTTTCTCTCTCGCTCTCTCCCTATGTGTATCGCGACCTTCGTGCACGGTATCGGCCAAGACACTGTTGTTCCTCTTCAAAGGACGACGACGATAACGACAACGACGACGGCGAAGACGACGATGACGACTACGACGGCGACGACGACGACGACGACGACGACGACGACGACGACGACGACGACGACGACGACGGCGGCGACGATGATGACGACGACGACGACGACGACGACGATGACGACGGCGACGATGACGACGACGATGACGACGGCGACGATGACTACGACGACTACGACGACGTATACGACGACAACGGGGGAAAAAGCTCTCTCCTCTTCCGCGTTCGAGTCCTTGACGGAGGAGGAACCGAAACTGACTCGGGTCTGCGGCTCGCGAGAAACGCTAAGTCCTTCTCCGTCGGGGGCCGGTGGTGGCGCGCTTCTCAGACCGCGTGCGTCTGACTAAAAGCCACCCCCTCGTGCCTTAAAGAACGCGTGTTCGGGTAGGGGCGTTGTCTTAGGTGGTGCGCGGCCGCGAAATTTCTGGCCACCTCGGAGCGCCTTCGCCTTCGGCCCTTTCTTACCGCGGCTACGTCGTACCGCGGGTCCGACGGGCCTGGGCGTAGGCCCAGGTTACCGTGGACCGACTCGTGACCCCTGCCGCGTCCTCCCACGACGAAAATCTACCTCCGGCAGGACGAAAAACTGAAGCCGTCGTAGGACAGGAGTTTTCAAGCTACCCCTCTTTTCCTTTGCCCCCACCAAGCAGAGCGCCGAGGCGCGCGCTCTATCTCCCCCTTTTCCTCAAACCCTCCTCTCCCTTCACCCCGCAGCCAGGTGGGTGGGTGGGGGATTCTCCGCCGCCGACGCCTCGTACGGGGGTAAGCGTCGTAAGGGGTGAGAAAGAGAGTGGGGTCGTGCTCCGTCTCCGTTTCACCCGGCCAAGAAAACCCTCCTCGCGGGGGAAGGAAAGGAGAAAGAGAGCGAGCGAGTGAACGAGTGAGAGAAAGAAAGAGGGAGGGAGGGAAGGAGGGAGGGAGAGAGAGAGAGAGAGAGAGAGAGAGAGAGAGAGAGAGAGAGAGAGAGAGAGAGAGAGAGAGAGAGAGAGAGAGAGAGAGAGAGAGACAAAGAGAGAAGGAGAAAGAGGACCCTCGCCGTAAGAACCGATTATCTGTCCCTGTCTATCGCGATCGCTATCTTATACTTCGCGGTTACGTTCCGGCGCACGTAAGTACCGCGCGCGGTACGAACGGCTCGCACCGCGGACTCTTTTTGCCGGGTAAGAGAGAGAGAGAGAGAGAGAGAGAGAGAGAGAGAGAGAGAGAGAGAGAGAGAGAGAGAGAGAGAGAGAGAGAGAGAGAGCTCGTCCTTGAAAACTTCCCTCGTCCGTATAAGTCACGGATCATCTCCGACGCGTCAACTCACACTCGGACTTCTCCTCCTCCTCCTCCGCTCTCACTCTCTTGGACCTCTCTTCTCTCGTGGCACAAAGCGACACGCGATTCTCTTTCTCTCTGGCTCTTTTTCGTTCGTCTCGCGACGCGACTAGAGACGCGCGTGTCACACACACACCCACACACACGCACAGTCTTCCGGTTGGACATGCGAGCGCCACGAATCGGCTTATTCGACTGACCGAAAAATCGTAGGGCTCCTCACTCGCTGCGTGTGCAAGGGGGTGTAGCAGTCTGAGGTACGAATAAAAAGAAGGGGGACCGTCGTATAAAAATGGCCTCCTCCCTCGTGTCCCGTATGGCAACGCACGCGTGACTAACCGTGGGGGAGTGAGTGGGGCAGGCTTTCTTTTTTAGCCCTTTTCACGGATCGCGCTCAGCTCGAGTTTATTACACGCATTACGAGAGAGAGAGAGAGAGAGAGAGAGAGAGAGAGAGAGAGAGAGAGAGAGAGCGAGCGACACGGCAGCAGAGGGCGAATCCTTGGACATGGCTGGCGCGACTGCCACGTCCGCGACCCCGTCGCCCCGTCGCGACCGATCGGGCCAGCAGCGAGACTCGCGCGCGCGGAACTTATCGGCGAAAGTAGCGACGAGAGTGGATCTGGTGTACACACAGCGTGCCGGGCCGAACGTCATCCGTCATCGGCCGCCGTCGCCATCGCGTTTTGAAAGTCAAATCGCGATTTAAACATGGATCATCGACCCCGCGACACGCAGGACGTCGACTTTCCCGCTGGACGACGCGCTCCGATGCTCATTTCACGGCGAAGGGTGGTCGATGGTCATCCCGCTCTCGTCTTACGCACCCTCCTCGCTTCGAAGTAGACAACCGAGCCACCCCTTCCTTCCTTCCTTCCCATCTTCTCCCTCTTTCTCCTCCTCCTCCTCCTCCTCCACTTCCTCTTCATCCTTCTCCTCTTCCTCCTTCTCCTCCTCCTCCTCCTCCTCCTCCTCGCCCTCGTCCACCCCTGCCGCCTTGCCGAGCTCTCTCATCTAACGTACCTACCCCACCACCGCATTAGGCTCCTATTTCTCCCTTCTCTGGCGAACGTCTTTCCCCTCCCTGCTCGCTCCTTCGTCTGTCCCTCTCCCGCCGCCTGAGCTACCCTCGCCGAGCATCGCGGCTACGGCTACTACTACCCTGTGTGCACCCTTTCCCGCGTCCTTTTCTCTCCCTTCTTTCCCTCCCTGTCTCGACCGCCTCGACTCGCAACCCCCACCAGCTCGGCAACCCCCACGCGCCGCTTTTTTACCGCTGGCCTCGTCCTTTTTTCCACGTGGTGTACACGTGGAAGTATGAGTCCGGCGGGGGTGGGGAGGCGCGACCCCCTTTTTTTTCCTTCACCCTGCCCCTCGCCGTGTCCGCGGCGATTCACGCGCGAGGGAGAGTCCCGTCCGAGAGACGCGCGCGTCCACCCTTTCGCCCTCTGTCTCTCTCGGTCTTCCGGTCGAACGACGGAACGACGGCGACGGCGACGACGAAGAAAGGCAGCGAAGAAAAGAGCGTAGCGTCGCGGCGCGGCGCGTCCGGTCGTCTCGCGTACCCCCAATCAGCCCCGTCGTGTCCACCCTATCCGAGTCTCTCTGCCAGCGCGCGTGCGACGAGGGTGGATCGCCGCGCGAAAAAAGTTAGCCAATGGGTCGTCCGGGCGGCGATGGTGGAAAAAATCGAGTGACCTTCGTCGCACGTGCGACGCCACGCGCGCTGTAACCTTCTTTGTTGCGGCGCGCCCGACCGTCGAAAAATGTCTACCGCTCCTTAAAGAGATATCCTACGACGAGCGTATGCGCAGTTTGCGACGAATACGTGTCCGTTGAGAATTTCTGCTATATATGGCCGACCTCGCGTTGTCCCGATAAGGTCGACGAGGTAACCTCGCGGAAATTTTCGTTTTAATGTTTAACACGCGTCACACATGGAGCGGATAATCGAGTTTAGAAATTTTTACGCAATGTCGGGAAACGGTGAAACTGCTCCTCACGCGTAGTCCTTCGGTAGCTTCCTCGATACGCCTCACGCGAGATGTCCGAAAGGATTGTACACAGAAGTTTCCTCTTGAAAACACGTCCCCGTCTAATCGCGCTAATAACACTTTGACGAGATATAATTATCTCGAAAGTTTCCTCTCGGGCATCTGCCAAGATCGTCTTCTAACCTCGACTGAACATTTCCAAAATCATCTATGAACTCCACCCCCGCGTGCACGCAAGGTTTCACAAAGACCGAGAATCTCGCGAGAGGTTCCCTCGCGAGAAGAGACAAAAGTCCCACGAGGTACCTGATCTGATCTTGGCTAATATTTCGAAGTACGCTCCGTCGATTAATCAGCCGAGAGTCGCGTCTTCAGGCCTGAGCGGGTAAGCGGAGTCGGCCGTGCGGCGACGAGAGAAGTCTCCTCCTCGTATTCCTAACAAGTGAGACTCGCGGCGATAAAGCTGATCCTATCAGCCGACACACACCTGACAATCACAATAGGCGCGCATCAATATCTCTCTGCAAAGAGGTCAAGTCTGTCGGCAGATCTAGATATATCCGCGGGAGACGCGACGAGACTCGCCGCAATTTCGCGCGCGCGCGCGCGCGCGTGCGAGTTCGCCTCGATAGACGGAAATATTCCCCGGCGATCAGCCGCGGCCGGCATGAGCAAGACGAAGGTAACGCACTTCCGACACGAGGGTCTCCGCACGAAAAGTGGCCGGGCGCGATCGCGATCGAACTTCCGCTCGCGGCAGGCTGCCGCCGAGGTAAGAATTTCGGCTCGGAGAGAGCCGCGAGAGACAGACAGAGCGCGAGAGAGGAAGAGAGAGAGAGAGAGAGAGAGAGACGGGGAGAAACTGAGCGAGGCAGTGCGCGGGTGGAGAGGGTCTCGCACGTTCGCCGCGGAACGTGTGTTCCTATGTAGAGCGAGAGAAAGAGAGTGTGTGAATGAGAGAGTGAGAGCGAGAGCGAGAGCGAGAGCGAGAGAGAGAGAGAGAGAGAGAGAGCTCCGAAAATAAGTACGTAGAACGCATTGGGCAATCGAGGCTCACTTTAAATTACAAATGAAGCGGCCGGTTCGGGCCGGCGCGGCGCGGCGCGGCGCGGCGTACGCGAGGATAAAAACAGGTGAGAATCGAGCCTCCGCGCTCGCTCGCGTATAGGGTGGGTGGATTGTCAGGTACGAGTACACCCGCGCGCCTGTGCGCGCGTGTGCGTGCACGGGTGCGTGCTGCACGTACGTACGTACATACGTACGTACGTACGCGGTGTTTTAGATCTCAATCCCGATCCCGATTCCCCCTGATCCCGATCGGCAGCTGGACTTGAAGCACCGACCAACGGACGTACGGACAGACGGATGGACGGACGAACGGACGGACGGACGGACGGACGGGTACTTGCTGCGTACGAGTTTTGCCGCACGTGCACTTGCAACTCCGACGGCCAGTTGTGCCGGCGCGGCGCGGCGCGGCGCGGCGCGGCGCGGCGCGGCGCGGCGCGGCGCTCTGTGAATCGAGCCGATCGACTACCCCGATAGGGCCGCACGCCTTTGCGTAGGAAGACATTTGTCTTGCGGTGCCTGCGTGTATGCGTGCGAGCGATCCTGCCTACTTTGGATCGCCCGCCGCCGGTGGAGCGCGCGGGGGAGTGCGCGAAAACGCGCTCGACGGAGGTGGTCGTCAGGTGGTGGAAACGCCGGCGGAGGATATTTCTTACCCCGCGTGTGTTTTGCGCCGCGCGTCACACACGCGAGGTGCGGCTTGGAATACGAACGCGGCAGCGTGGCTTCTCGGCTCGCGCGGCGTCGCCGCGCCGGCGATTTTTCTGCCGCGGCGAGTCGCACGCACGGCGCGACGATCTCGGCCGGCCGAGTCTTCGCGAAACGCGTCTGATCGGTCCGGGACGAATGAAGGAACTGACGACGGACGCTGACGGCGCGTCTCATGATTCCGTATCGGAGAAGAAGAGGAGCACAGAGCGAGAGAGAGAGAGAGAGAGAGAGAGAGAGAGCGTGTCCCGCGGAATGAATGTCTCTTTTTTTCCATTCCGTCCGCGAAGGCCGCGTAGGCGAAGGGGAAGCGGACTTCCTGCCGCAGGAGATTCGTTTCGCCGCTCGTGCCTCGCGCTTCAACCCCCGATCGCGAGAACCACCCCGTGGCGAGGTGACGCCTGGCGGTGAAATAAGGAACGACTGAACGAACGAGTGGAGAAAAGGGTGAGTCGTTCGTAGGTTTTTGTCCGTGCTAACCTCGACGGTATATCGATCACGCTCTGATGGAGCAACAGCGGCGGCGACGATGAGAAGAAGAGAGAAAGGGGGAGGACGGGAGGGGGGGGAGGGGGAGACAGAGATACACACGCGCGCACTCGCGCGAGATATTCGCGTGAAAAAAAGTGCAAGAGCCACCAGCAGCTCGAAAGACGTCCGCGAGATATGCCGGACTTGGCCGATACTTCCGGCTCGTTACGAAATTACGGAAAGATCAGCAAGAAAGATTGCTCCTTCGGGACGCCTCTGGCGAGCGGTGTGATTTCGCCGAGGGTCGCAGGCGCGAGAGAGGAAAGGGGGGGACTTCCGGCGCGCGATTGAAAGGCGATAATCAGGGGGAGTGGGAAGCGCGCAGGTTTTCGCGATCCCGCCCGTCGGCGAAACGTCGGCGGATTGAACTCACCGAAATGCGTGTGCGTTACGTAGGTCTCGATAGGTCTCTCGCCTACCAAGCTCTCTCTCTCTCTCTCTCTCTCTCTCTCTCTCTCTCTCTCTTTCTCACGCGCGTTATCACATTTGTCGCGACGACCGCGAGCGCGCGCGTCGCGCTAACGACAGACTCACTACTTTATTCCGCCGGGAAACGAGATTAAGATCGTCGCGACGAGCCCGCGATTCGGCGAATCGGCGAATCGTAGGAACGTGCAGCACGCGAGCCATCGAAACTGACGGCCCGGATTAAGAATTCTAACGGTAGGAGTAGCCGGCCGGGCAGTAGGATGAAATGAGCGACGCGTCCGGCGCATTACGCAATGAAAGAAACAAATGAAGCTTAATAGAAAAACTGCCCGCGCTAGAAAAACCCATTCCATCGTGCACTTAGTACAGCTGCGTCAGAAAGTGCACCGGCCGTGCTCTTTCTCCCCGTCGTCGACGTCGGCGTCGTTGCCGTCGTTGCCGTCGTTGTCATCGCGGTTGTCGCGAAACGAGCGGACAATACGCGCTCCTCGTCCTCGCCCTCGCGAGGAATTCGAGTCGCGTGCGACGTCGCGACTCGACGCGTGACAGGTCCGCGGCCGTCTGCCGAAATTTCACGGCAAGTACGATCCCTCTTTTTCAACGGAGCAATCCGGACGTAGAGAAAAGATCGTCGAGTCGAGCGGCCCGTTACGAAAATGAAAAATCAGCGGCGAGAGCGCGAGAGCGCGATGTTCTTTCAATTTGCGAGGCACCGCGCGACAATGGTCGCGCGGAAAGTCACCACGGCCGCGAGCAGGAGATACCTCATGAATTTTTCGAGTCCATTTGGAAGAGGGGCTGATTAACAGTAATCAAGCGAACGTGCAGAATCCCGCCGCTGACCGTTGTACTTTGTTCCGCTTCTAAATTTGGTTTACATTAAATATGAGAACGCTCGCCGGAACGTACGCGCGCTCGCACGCACGCACGCACGTACGCACGCACGCACGCACGCACGCAGGCACACACGCACGTACATATGCGGCTCTATATCGCAGCATTAAATATAACCAAACGCGGCAAACGTGCGTAATGAATCAAATTATTTCGGACCGCACGCCGGGTAGGGGAGATAATTTACGTGCGCGCCTCGCTCGCTCGTTCGCTCGCGAAAAGGCTGAAAGCTCGCGCGTGTGAAAAAACAGAATGAATTGCAGATTCGCGCGGCGGATGCACGCCGTCGCGTCGTGCGGTTGTTTGATCCTGACCGATGATTCGGACGGCGGATAATCGATACCGATTGCACTGACAATTCGGGATGTCAAATGCGCAATGTCTCGCGAGATCAAAGACGCGCGTGCGTGCGTGCGTGCGTGCGTGCGTGCGTGCGTGCGTGCGTATTGTTGAACTCACGGCACGGCACGGCACGGCACGGACGCTCGCGCGAGCCGCGAGCGGCGACGAGCCCGCGGAACGCGTCGCATGCATTTTTCCCGACTGTACCACCACTGTCGTCTGCGGCTGTGTCAATAGGAGCCAATCTAAGTACATATGCACACACAGACGTAACGCAACTCGCCGCACACTGCGACTTCTCGTGATGCAATCGTGTGCCTCGTGCCTCGCGCAGTTTCGACATTCTCTTTGCCCCGCGCTATGCGCAAAGTGCGGCAACGAATTCCGCGATCGGACGATCGATCGATCTCTCGGTGCGGACCTGAAATTTTAACCTCCGACCCCGAGCGAGAGATCCACCCCGGCCCCGGGGCCCTAGGCTCGCGTCGGGACGACATGACGACGACGACGACGACGACGACGACGACAAAACGGCTGATCCGCGCTGTGCAGCTCGCGTATGGGCGTATCTGTCGCTTTCGTGTTTTCTGAGACTTTGTGCGTGCCGCGAGATAAGATAAGTGCGCGCGGATCCAGGATCAAGGTGACGATGATAGCGTCGTGACTTCGGACGGCGTCGTGATCGCTCCGGAAAAAACTGACGCGCCTCGCAGCGTTATCGGAAAAATACCGCGACGACAACGACGATGATTACGGCGGTGGCGGCGGCGGCGGCGGCGGCGATGGCACCATTCTTACGAGCGAATGCGAAATAATAGCGCGCGCTCTTCTGCGCGTCAGAGAGAGAGAGAGAGAGAGAGAGCGTCCTCGCTCCAGGAATATCGGAGCCGTGAACATTTCATCCGCAGAGAACCGCCGGAGGACGTAAGATCAAGTCGGATTTAATTTTTAAACGCGCTGATTACCGCCCGTTCTCGCTAAGTCGACGAGTCGTCGTTTTCTGTCACACCGTGTGTGCGCGTGCCTCTTCTATTTCTCGACGGAAAGTCCGCGGAAACGGCCGACGGAAAGTCGGCGGCCGCGATGTCCGTCGAGCGCGTTGAAAATAAACGGGGGATGAATAAAAGCGTGCAAATGAATAAAATAAAAGAGATTCATCGCGTGGTCTCGCTCGCTTCCTCTCTCTCTCTCTCTCTCTCTCTCTCTCTCTCTCTCTCTCTCTTTCTCTCTGCTCGTCGCCGCGACGAAAAGAAACGATCGATCTCTCAACGACTCAGCGTCGCTGGATGTTTAAATATAGTGAACGAGGGGGCTCATGTATTTTGAAGAGAGACCGTCGCTCGCGTTGCCCGGGCAATGACGGTGGAGCTAGTCATGAAAGATGGCAGCCGGTCGATGATCGCGAATATTTTTGCCACGCGCAGTCAGTACTTTCAGTCTCGCGTATTCGCTGGAGCCGGGCGAGGGAGAAAGAGAAAGAGAGAGAGAGAGAGAGGGAGGGAGGCAGGGGACGGGGGGAGGGAAAGAGCGGCTGCATATAGGAAGACCGTTAATCAAAGCGACAGCGCGCGCTCCGGTCCGGGATACCCGGTCGGAGGAGCGAGTTTTGCCATTTTTGGGGGGGAAAATTTTCCGTGGAAATCATTGACGTCGCCCGGGTCATCGACGAGCTCTACCCGGCGGACCGAACAGCTACGCACACACACACACATACACACACACGTGCGCGGCGAACGCTCGCGTGCACACGTGTGCATACGTACGTACGTCCATGTGCGTGTGTGTGTGTGTGTGTGTGTATGTGTGTATGTGTGCCAGGGTACACAACGTGGGAGGCCTGTGTCTCGTATATCGGAGTGGTAGTTCCCGCAGAGAACGGCGTGCGACGGCCTCCCATTGGCCTCCCATTGGCCGGTCCGGGGGTGGCTCGCTGCAGTCATCGATTCAGGCAGTCATTGGCTGACTCGGCCCCGGCCGCCATTTTGAATGACTCCGGGATCAATACGCGGGGTGCGGAAAAAAAAGTGCATGCAGGCCCACCGCCGCCCCCGGTTCCCTCGGCAGTATCTCACGGCCGTTCGCACGCCACCGCTCTCTCCCTTCGATCTCTCCCTCTCTCTCCCTCTCTCTCTCTCTCTCTCTCTCTCTCTATCTATCTCTATCTACTCGCCGGTTCATGCAACTACCGACACCGTTGCACGACCTCCTCTTTCCACCCAGGGGCACCCTAACGCCTTTCCGCCGCCGACTACCATCCACCACCGCCCTCCCCCGCGCTACCGCCGTTACCGCGCTTCCTCCGTTGGCATCCCCGGCGCAACAACGCCAACCATCGACGACCCAGCCGAAAGGGAGCGATAGGGCCGTTCACGTGTACGGAGAAATGCAACGTACGTACGCGCGCGCGCGCGCGTGTGTATGTGTGCGTGTATATATATAAATATATACGTATAAAACGTACATGCTTGCATACACACATACACACACACGCGCGCGCGCGCGCACACGCGAATGAGTTGGCGCGCTCGCGCGTTCGAAAATCATCGAAAAAATACTCGGCGAAAGCGGGGTTGCCGGTGGTGTGTTTCAGCGTGGCGCCGTCGCTACCGCTACCGCTGCCGCCTCCGCCACCACCGCCACCCCCTGCCATCGTCGTCGCGCGTTCCACCGTCATTTTCTTCCCTCCCGGTTTTGTGCCGAGAGAGTGTATGCAATTTTCTCTCTCCCGCCCGCCCAGCCTACCGCCCACTCTCTTCTGCCTCTTCTGCCCCCAGCCCCCAGCCCCCAGCCCCCAGCCCCTCTCGGCTCTTTCTCTCTTTCTCTGTCTGGCGTGTGCGTTGTTACGTTGCACGCTACGTTTTCAACACAGGCGAACTCGTCGGGAAATAGGAAATTTGAAATCGAAGCTCTGCATCGCCGCTCGGTGCCGAGCCCACCTCGCCCTCGCCGCCGCCGCCACCGCCACCTCCCCCCCCTCCCTCCTCCCAACCGCCCAACCGTCCCTCTTTCTCCCGCATCAGCCTTGATCATCGTTGGAGCTCCCGGGCCTGGCACCGGACCCGGGGCTGCGTCATCGAACTCGGGAAATGGAATGATTCCGCGCGTACCCGCGCGTTCTTTGTCTCGAGGCCGCGCCATTTGCGGCTCTTCGCCCGGCTGCGTTTTCGCGCTTTTCCGCCCGTTTTCCTCGAGCCGACGACCGAGCGACACCGGGACGATCGCGCGGAGGAAATGTTCGCGTTGGCAAAGGAAATTCCCTCAGACGCGGCGAACGTCACCGCCCCCACAAGTTTTTGCAAGTTCGTTCTCGATTCGTCGGCGTTCGGACGACGACGACGACGACGACGACGATCGAAACGTCGGAGGACGGGCTGAGAGAGCGCGGCCGGAAGGAGACGCGAGACGCGTAGATTTGAATTCTTCCGCCGGTCAGTCGCGCGATTAACAGCCGCGCCGGCGAAATAAAGTCGCGACACGAGCTTTTCACACGTTCACACGAGGCTCAACTGGCTGTCAAGCGGGTGTTGGAGACTCGAGTTCCGCGCGTCCGTTCCGAGGCTCGTCCCGCGACAGGCAGGCCGCGGCCATTAAGCCTCGTGGCGCGCACTACTTAATAATCCGCGAATTATAATGATGATATACATAACAGCGATTCTACGAGTAACAGTAGGCATTACGGTAGTCGCTATTATTACGGACACTTTCGCGTTTAACTGTTTTACCGTAATAAGCCGCGGCGGCCCGGTTGCGAGAGTGAGCACGAGCGAGCACGAGAGAAAGAGAAAGAGAAGAGGACTCTCTTTCCCTCTCGCAAAGAGCAAGCCGGTGGTGGGTAGGCGAGAGCAAGCCGCGCGCACGGGCCGCGCGAAAGTATGCATTACGCCAGCTAAGTTTTATAGCGGCCGTTGTTAAGGTGGTGCCGCGCGCCCGCGCGACCCACCGAGGGCTGTCATTACGGTAACTTGTAAAACAGTTGCCTTTGGACGTAATGTTATTTGCACGATACGGTTTAAGTGGCGGCCGTTCGAAGATTTATCGTTCCGTTTACGGTTCCGCCGCTAAACAACACGACAGATCCTCGCCGAGGCGCAAAGTCGCGCGCCGCTTCTCCGTCTCTCTCTCCGTCTCTCTCTCTCTCTCTATCTCTCTCTCTCTCTCTCTCTCTCTCTCTCTCTCTCTCTCTCTCTCTCTCTTCTTGCTCTCCTCTCGTGGTCGAGTCGCGAGAACTCGCGACGAATCGCGAGTTCGACGCTACGAGAGAGCATAGAGGAGAGGAGACGAGGCGAGACGAGACGAGGAGTGGAGATGAGAGAGATCCGCTGGAGAGAATGCCCCGTTGGCCACGGGGGCTTCCCGTGGACATGGCGACACCCTCTCTCGAGCGGGGGCGACTTCGCGGGCCGAGATCAGAGCCGAATGTAAAGAGAGAGAGAGAGAGAGAGAGAGAGAGACAGACGAGCAGGGTAAAAGCTCCGCTGTAAAGCATGCCATGCAAAAGGTTTATCGACATCGACAGTTAGTTGTAGTTGTGGGGTACTTACGTTTGGAACCGAACTAACTGAAACAAGGACATAAGGCTTCTCTTGGTAGCAACGACTTTTAGATCACATTTTTAGTTATTAAGAATTTCATCGTTTTTTTTCATTTTTCGCTTTTAAAATTTACGTTTAAAATCTAAAGTTTCTCAAAACTTGTTAAAAATATACTTTAGTCATATCTTTACAATTTACTTTGTAGGCGTCTAAAGTGTTATTTTTTTTTGTTTGTTTGTTTCTCTCCCCCCTGTGTCTCTCGTTTGTTCCTTCGACAGTGTAGGTGTACTCTTCTTCTCTTTAAGGCAATGCTTTTATTTAAATTTCGTTTCTTCTCTTTTTTTGGTGCTTTTTTCGTGCTATTTTCTTGATTTTCTGTATTCTCTCCTTTTTCTTCTTAATCGTCGTCTTCTCACTCGTCGTAATTTCGAAATCAGGATCGCTCGAAAGTGTTTCTTTTTAGCTTCTCTAAATTATCTAAGTCCTTTCGGCAAAACTTAAGAGGAGTTGTTCAGACTTGTGTTTCACAGACAGAAATCGGTGCGTGTTTCGGAAACGGCGAAATTAATTTTTCAATGAAATAACTATGACAACACATAACAACACAGTGCGACGCGTCTGAAACAGAAAAGCCCGCCGGAGCGTCCTTTTGTTAGGATCGATCGTCGTCGAAACGACGTCGCGATCAACGGCAGCGGCGGCTCCTGTTCGCGGTGTCCCCACCGCGAACGGACCCGCCGAGCGTCGTTTTAGCGATTGTTCTTAGCGATTGTTTTAACGCGACGTTTAGTGCTTTTCATTTCGTTTCATTTTATCTCTCATTTTATACACGGAACGACGGATGCGGTTACGGTTAGCGTCGGAATTTCGGACGGTTGAGGAGGGACCGAGAAGCGTACGAGAGAGCGACGAGAGAGTGTATCGATCATGGCAGATTCTGCTTCGATTTGCCACTCGTGCGTGCGTGCGTGTGTGTGTGTGTGTGTGTGTGAGAGAGTCAGCATCCCCCTTCATCTTCACTTTGACGACCGAAGACGACCATTTTGAGTGAACGCGGTCGACATGCGTACGATGAAACGAGGAAAAAAGAAACAAAATATGAAAAAAAAAAAAGAAAGGAAAAGTGTAAGAAAAATCCGAAATACTATTAACGAACTATTATTAATAAACGATGAAACAATCGGAAAAGAAAGAATCTACAGCATATATTCAAGGTGTCTCACCGTGAACAACCCCCCTCCGAAGGGGTTGTTCGGCGTTACACCCTCATACCGTGAGAGACGCGGCTCAAAGCCGATTTTCATACCGGGTATTGAATAAAAAATGCGATGCGAGCTCCAAGTGGTGAGAGATCGAGCCACTCGCTGCGGTGACCGCGCGCCGCGAATCTGGCCCATCGTCGATGGTCGCACCCACCCTACGTACGGGGCAACCCCCGAGTCTGAGTCGGCGTCGGTCTAAGGCCGTTCGAATCTCCCGCTCGACGAAAGGAAAAACCTTCGGTATAAGAAGGGGGCCACGTGACTCGAGGAACGAATGAGCGTCTTTGCCACCCCCGCCGTGGCGTCCTCGCCCGCCCCCTCCACCTTCTCTCTTTCCCCTTCTAGAGAGGCGCGCGGCGTCGCTCCTTGCGCGTCGTGGTAAGACGCGTCGGGACGCTGCCTCCGTCCTCCTCGCGCCCTCGTAAGCTCCCTGTCTCACGTCCTTTCTCCCTCTCCCTCTTTCTATCTCGCCGCGCTCTCTCCATCCTCGCTGCTTTCCCGGACTTTTCTCCCCCACGTGCTCCTCGCGAGTCGGCAGTGTCTGCTGGCACGTCGCGGGGTGGCGATCTTGGGTAGAAAGGACTTTGGAGCCTGCTCCTGCTTCCTCCTCCTCCTCCTCCTCCTCCTCCTCTTCCTTCTCCCTCTGCGATCTCTCTCTCTCTCTCTCTAGCCCTCTCTCGCTCTCTCCGCGCGTCTCCCTTTCTCTTTCTCCGCAGATCGTTCCTTACGTCCCTCGCTCTCAACGACCGCGCACAACGTCGCGCTCTCTCGACGGCTCGCGTCCCCCGGGGGAAAGCCCGCGCGCGCGGAGAAGCCGTGTTCCCGGTCCCTCCTTTCTCTCGTCGCGTACACGCGGCGACTATTACGCGACGCGGGCCCGGTCTTTCGTTCGTAATTTCTCGCGTACGAGCACCTCCGCGACCGCGGCACGCGTCTCCACCGAGTCGTCACGGCACGGCCCGCCGCGTTCGCGCGGATATTTCCGCAGGATTTCGGTAACCTTTGATAGAGGCATTGCGAGCATCCCCGTGTCTGAGTAGCAACTGCGCCGTGGCCCCGTGCCGGGCACCCCCACCTCACCTCCTCGCCGCCTCTATTGCACCACACGCCGCCCGCCGCCTAAACCGTGCCGAAGCGAGCCACCAACCCTCTCTCGGACGTGCGCTGGCCCTCCACCCGCGTTCCATCTCGCTCCCTCGACGCGGCTCCCTGCCTGCGCCACCGCTCGCGCTCTCGCACGTTCACCCACCCGCACGCTCGTTCGTCCGCTCGTACGTCCGTTCGTCCGTCCGTCCGTCCGTTCGTCCGTCCGTCCGTCCGTCCGTCCGTCCGTCCGTCCATCCGTCCGTTCGCCGTGTTCTCTCTCTCTCTCTCTCTCTCGCTCTCCCTCGCCTACATCTCCTCTCTTTCCCACGCTCTTTCCGCGCCCTCTCGCCGTCTCGCTTTCTCTTTCCGAGCCGCCCGCTCGGACCCACGAACCGGCGAGTTCGCTCGGTTACTCGGACGCGCGCCGTCCTCTTTCGCCTTCTCCCTCTCGCCACTCCCGCTCCCTCCCGCGCTGCTACACACACTCGCGCGCGCGCACGTACGAAACGCACGCATGTACGCACGCACGCACGCACGCACGCACGCACGCACGCACACGAGGAAGAGGAGGAGGAGAAGGAGGAGGAGGAGGAGGAGGGTGCATCGTGTGCGCGTGTGTGAGTGTGCGCGCGCGCGCGCGACGCGCGCTCTGCGCTACGCCGCCGTGTGTGTGCGTTGCTGCGCTGTGCGCTGTGCGCGCGGCCGAGCCCGAGCTCGGTGCGCGCGCGCGGCGCTGCGCGGCTAGGCGCACCGAGGCGTCAGGTGGATGACGCCATGTACGTCGCGCAGACCGTTTGTAATGACGATAACCGGCCAACGCCGGGCTCTCTCGCTCTCTCCCGAATCCGGATAAATTTTCATGGCCAGCGGCGGCCGCCGGTCGCTCTACGAAAACGATCGCGTTGACACGTCCCGTCCGAGGGGGTGCGAGAATGCGAGAATGCGATTTGGATAATTTCGTCGCGGGAATTAGCCAGGCAAGAGAGACGACTCGCCGTCTCTCGTTTTTCCTCGGCTACCCCGTCGTCGACATTGTCGCTGGCTCTGGCTCTCGCTCTCGCCCTCGCCCTCCTCGTCGTCGTCGTCCGTCGTCTACTTTGCCCGGCAAGCGTCGAGAGAAGGAGAAAGAGAAAAAAGAGAACGGACGCGACGCGGGATCTCCGCGAGAGCGAAGCCGGTCTACTCGTTTCGATCGTTTCGTCGTCCAATTGGACTCTTTTCCTTTCTTTCTGCTTGCTATTTTTGCTCACTTTGCTCATTCGCGCAATCTGCATTCCTGATAATTAACTAGTGATAAATAGTCGTGGTAAGCCGACGATAATGCGCCGCTGAAACTTCTTCTTGTTAAAGGGGAAGACGTCTTCCGCCGGGGAGTTTGAGACGCGCCGCAAGTTGCTGCTAAGCTGCGGCCAACTCGGACAATTTGCGAGATCGATATTTACGAAATACGTCGGGTTACTACTCTCCGGATCGATTCGCGTTGCTCTCCTGAGAAGGGATCGACGGCAACGACGTTGTCGGAGCGAGCGCGCGTGCGGAGGGGGCCCCCCCCCCCACGATCGTGCTCGAGTATTCAATTACAGGTTTTACGCGATTTAACGATAGTTAAAGTCGCGACGGCCTTCGCGTAGTATCTCCAACACTCCATTCCAGGAGCCATAGAGCGGCTGGTAAACGATGAGGGGTGGCTTCTCTCTGTCGCTACCCAATAACGATTTGGAGGCGTTATCGTGGCTTTACATCCCTTTGGCCCCGGCGTGACAGTAAGGTTAGCACGCCGTTGTTGCGTACACGCCAGAATGGAGTTCACGTTCATCGTGTATTTCGAATCGCGCGGCACTGACCACAGCACACCCCATCGTAGTTTACAGCGGGTAGATACGAGGCGAAGAGATACACCGTGGAAAGTATCGCGGGAGACAAGCGTCCCTCCCTCCCTCCCTCCCTCGCCGTTCAGCAGCCTCGCCGCGAATTTCAGGCGCGGTCTGAAAACACCGCACTCCTCTTTTCCCCCGACGAATTTTTCAATCCATCTCTCGAGAGGTGTCGCTCGCGTGTCCTTCTTTTCTCACGAATTTTCCTCGTCGTCTCACGGCAATCCCGGCGAGGCCCCGACAGGCTGCCGATTCATTCCGGCTACTCTCCAAGTTTCGCGGAGCAAGGTCTCTCGCCGAAAGCGAGCGAGATCACGCACTCGAGCTCGGGGTGAATTCTCGCTCAGTGGGAGTGCGAGTGTGAGTGTTTCCGTCGATTGGAGTCAATATTCGCTGCCGTGACGGCGATTCACTCTTCGATCTCGGGTGAAAATATTAGCACGAGCGAAAAGCCACTCTGCCTTCGGTTACTTTCCCAGTGGGATTCCACCCTGAGAGAAATTTGGAGAGCGATTTCGCGCGACCGGGAGCAGAGAAAGAGAGAGCGAGAGAGAGAGAGAGAGAGAGGGAGCTCTCTGTCGAGTCGATCGCAAGTCCGCCGTCGCTGCGACTTTTACCCCGCCGAGGAGTCCGACGACTTGCCAGGCACGTCGATCGGCTTGACCCGTCTCTGTCTGTCGCATGCAATAACAATTTGGAGGCGTCCGTGCGGCTTTACATGCTTCGGTACCGCCGTGACAATAAGGTTAACACAACGGCATTGCGTACGCGACGTAACCGAATACGTACACCATCGTATTTCGAATCCTAGCGCTGACCGCAGCTCGCTCCATCGCGCTTCCACGGGGGTTGCTCGGCCGCCCCCAGATCGGCGTGCCTCGCCTCTGGAAATTCTCCAGCGGCATTCCCTAGCGCGAGCCTTTCGTCGATAGAGAGGCTGGATCTTATTACGACCGTGCAGACTACGCGTCGAGGTATGATTTCGTTGCATATGATGCGGGGTCCCCGGAATCGATCTGCCGCAGGGTCGGGGGGGGAGGGAGGGAGGGAGGAAGCAGGGGCAGGGGCTGAGGCTCGGGGAGGGGGGGTGAAAGAGGAAGAGGAAGAGGGGTGCCGCGACCGTCGTATTTTCAATTTGCCCGTCGCGATCGTGTTTCATGCATCGCGCCGAGACTCTCCGCGACGCGACGCGACAAACAAAATATTCGATAAAATGTAACGTCAAAATTGAAAACTGCATTTGCCTGTTTACCGACGAAAATTACCAGCTGAAATTCGAATGTGTGAATCGCACGCTTGTAAATCGATAAAAATAATATCGCGTCGTGTGCAGACACGCGACATCGACGTGCGCCCTCCGGGGCGGAAAATAAAAAGTCAGCCGCTTCGAAATTTTCGTTGCGCATTAATCCAGCTGCAAGTACTGTCGAACTTGCAGGATCGATAGGGAGAATCTCGAGGTATAACACCGCGCGCAGTGTATCAGGCCGCCCTAGCCTGTGACGCTGCAAATTGTTACTGCCACTTGCGCCAATGCTCTCACGCTTGAGAGAGGAGAGGCACTCATTCGGGAATTATTTAAAATTAACATTTTATCGTCTCGCCATAGCTTCCCCCAGCCGCGTGGAACTTTTATTTTTACTTTCCACGAGCGATATGTATTATTATTATTATTATTATTATTATTACATTATATCATATTATATTGTACCGCGCGCGCGCGCCCGTATTATACTGTACACATTATTTTACATTACATTGTATTACGCCTGTATAGTGTTACCACCCTCTGAAATTCTCCATCGATCCTTCGAAGTACGCGGAAATTCGCAGTCCAATGCGGAAGCGAAACTTAGATTCAGCTATCGCGGCCGGATAAAAGCGTCGCGTAATCGAGGCAGTCGGATTCCGGCGTGTCGGTCGTTTATCTCGAAGAAGCTGTCGCCTCTTTCTCGTCGCCCTGCCGGCGCGGCGGCGCGTCAACCGCCGCGAACGCGAACCGCTCCTTCCGCAGGAAGACGCGGCGCTCGAAAGGGCGGGCACCGCGGCGGAAGGGTGGCCGCGACTGAAAAAGAGGGATCCCGCAGACGAGATCCTTTCCGTCTCCCTCTTCCGTCGCCGGCGGTTCCTCGTAATTGTATCGATTGTCTTAGGGCGACACTGGCTCTCTCGACCGTTACGCGCGCGCGAGACCCGAAAGGTGCACCGCTCGCTGCCGTCCCGCTGCTCTCTTTCCTCCCCGCGTCCCATACCCTCCCCCTGTCCCTCGCGCGCGAGCCTTGGTCGCGCCGTACGCGCGTACGGGGTGAGTCGCTTTGTTGTTTCACCCGATCGAAAAATAAAAATTCCTAACCGTACGAAAGTTTGACCTGGATCTTTTGTGGAGACGCGCGCGCGCGCGGAGAGGGGCAAGGGGCAAGACAGACACAATGCGCCGGGCGAAATTTGCATATACGCGAACGGCCAACGGCGACCGGGCATGTGGCGCATCGCGACGGGCTACTTTCGAGGAACAGGGGTAGCCCGCAGAGCGGAGGGTTCGATAAAAGGGAAAAAATTGGATTTCGTCGCCTCCATCCGGCGCGCGCGCGCGGACGCGGCAGGACAGGAGTTTCTCCAATCGAGAGGACCCAGGTAGATGATTCGCGTTGGGTAGATAGATAGGTTGGTAGGTAGGTAGGTAGGTAGGTAGGTAGGTAGGACCGGCTGACTCCGGACAAGGGGATGAATCCGTGTTTTTTTCCACCCTTTACCCTCATTGTAGAATCGACCCATCGCCATCGGGTAGTAATCATAATAATGAGAGGAGAAAGACCGGTTGACCATCGGGTGGCCAGAGGGGCGATAAAACAATCGCAGTTCATTTTTTGCCGCGCCAGCTGCAGCCAGCATCAACCAAACGCGCGACGTACGTCGTAACCCGGTGGTAAGCCCGACGTTCGCTTCTACGTTAAACCCTGAGAATTCCGCCGAATTTCCGTCGACCGATAGTGAAAATCGCGGGATATGAGACTCTCTCTCTCTCTCTCTCTCTCTCTCTCTCTCTCTCTCTCTCTCTCTCTCTCTCTCTCTCTCTCTCTCTCTCTCTCTCTCTCTCTCTCTCTCTCTCTCTCTCTCTCTCTCTCTCTCTCTCTCTCTTTCTTTGAGGCATTCAGGGTTTCTATTGACGTCTGGCAACGCCTTCTTTTTTGTGTGTGTATTTATTGAAAAATCTCGTCAGCTGATTGGTCAAATTTCACGCCACCTTGAAGAATATTGAATTTTTCGTTTTTCATTTTAATAATATCTATCTATCTATCGAGATCGCCTTCTCGTACGGACGTTCTCAATCGAATAGAAAGAAATGGAAAGCGCTTGAAGTCAAACGGTAGAACTCGGCTTCTTTCGCCTCTCTCTCTCTCTCTCTCTCTCTCTCTTTCTCTCTCTCTCTCTCTCTCTCTCTCTCTCTCTCTCTCTCTCTCCTTCTTTCTCTCTGTGATCTAATCAAAAAGATGCTCCCGGTCAACGTGCGCGTTTCGTCACGGCACGGATCGATTCGCTTATCCGTAAGCGGGACGAAAACTCGAGAGAGGATCGAGGACGTCCTCTCTCTCTCTCTCTCTCTCTCTCTCTCTCTCTCTCTCTCTCTCTCTCTCTCTCTCTCTGTCTCTCTGTCTCTCTCTCTCTCTCTCTCTCTCCCTCGCACTCGCCGGAGGGTCGGTGCGATTCGTGGGAGGACACCCTCTTGGCTAGTCGCCTAATGATCGGCGGAGGAGTAGTCGTGACGGCGAGAACGGGGTGGAGGGTGGGCGCGCAGGGGGAGAGGTCGATGGCTGACGTCCTGGGTAATTAGTAAAAACAAAGGACCCGACCGCGAGAAGGAATCGAGGAATGGTCGGCGGGGATGAACATAAGAGAGACAAGCTGAAAGAGAAGCAGAAGATCGCGTCAGAACGGCCGGGTAGAGCCGGCGACGAGGACGCGCGGGGGTGGCGGAGGAGCAGCGGCGAAGGCGGCAGTGGTGGTAGACGCGAGATAAAATCTAAATGAGAAAGTAATCCCTCGACGTTGATGAGGAAACGAGCGCGGCGGGAGGCGCGGGTCGAGCTGTGAGAAACGATCTTCTCTAGGCGCCTCCTTTTTCGTCCTAGGTCATGGCACCTGGGCTCCTCTCCTCGCCACCGGTGCGGTGGCCTTCCGCGATGTAAACACCTAGCGCATCAGCCGGCTCGCCGCCGTTGCTGCTGCTATCGGGCTAAGCGCTCGAGCTTAACCTAACCCAACCTAGCGTGACGACCGCCACCGCCGCTGCCGCTGCCGCTGCCGCACGTCCGGCGTATGTAGGTGGCCCTATCGATTCCCACCTCGAGAAAATAACGGGGATCTCATGGCGGCGGCGGCGGCGACGGCGGCGGCGGCGACGGCAGCGGCAGCGGCGGCCGCCGCACCCGCAAAGTTATTTCGCGAAGTTCTACGAAAGCGGCACCGACTGAACTGAACGAACGAACGAACGAACGAACGAACGAACGAACGAACGAACGAACGAACGAACGAACGGTTCCCTGCTTCGCTCACCGTAACCGCCGTCACCGCTCCCGCGCTTCGCACCCCCTCCGGGTGCGGACGGATCGCGAAGGGCTCACCGTTGGAGGGTAATCAAATGAAAACAAAAATCGCGGAACCTACCATTCTCCCTCGACATCTCTTTCCCTCGCCCTCGTCCTCTCCTCCTCCCGTGTTCTCTCTTTTTCTCGCGGTCTCTCTGTCTCGCTGTCTCGGCCGAGAAGAAGAAAGTTACACCGGCCAACTTTCGCCTTTTTCACCGCAATTTGCGGCCGATTCAGCCATGAATCTCGTCCCGAGCCCGCTCGAACGGAGAGCTGGCTGCCTTCTCTCCGGAGTATTTCCATTCCGCTTGTGAACGACTACGGCGAAGGTCAATGTTCCCTCCGCCGACCCGTGCTCACCCGACGACGAGAGCCGCGAGCGAGCGGCTAATCGCGCTCGCGGACGATCAATCGCGAGCGCACGAGTCCATCGTGCCGCGACTTTCGGCTCGATCTCGCGACTCTCTGCTAACGCGCTTCGCTCTGACGCGAGAGAGATTCTTCCTTCCTTCTTTCTTTCTTTCTTTCTTTCCTTCCTTCCTTCCTTCCTTCCTTCCTGCCTGCCTTCCTTTCTTCCTTCCTTCCTTCCTTCCTTTCTTCCTTCCTTCTTTCATTCTTTTCCTCCATCGGCCGGGATGCTCTTTCGCCGGCTTAAGAAACGGCGAATAAACTGCTCGTCGGCGTGTTCAACGTCTCATTCGACCGAAAATAGGCGCGGGCTTGCCCACCTCCGACTCGAGTGTTTTTGCACGCGATTCGTCCTTCGTCGAGGCCGCCGGCACGAGCGACGATGGTGACCCAGATTTTTCGAGGCTGAATCGCACGACTCACTCGCTCGCGCTCACGGTATTCTCGAGGCTCTCCGTCCGTGGGCGAATTTTTCGACGTTCTTGGGAATCGCGTGACCGAGCGATCGTGGCCGCGAACGCGAGAAGGAAGCACGACTTCTGCGCCAGAAAGAGAGAGAGAGAGAGAGGACAATCCGTTTATTAAGCGTTGCAGATGGGCCAGATGTCCATCCTCCGCGCACGTAACACGTGGATAATCGGAAGAGCTGAACGAGCGAGCCGCAGATCACCGCGGCATATGCCGCGATCTACCGAGAGAGCAGCTGCGACCTGGTCAGAGAATGAATCGGCCGGGTAAGGTGCAATCTTGAATAAAGATTAACGTGTCGGAGCACGTAACACGTGTCTCCTTCTCTCTCGCTCTCTCCTCCCACCTTCCTGGTTTCCTACCGAAAATCACTCGTATTAACGCTCTCTCGTGTTTAAAGAGACGAGCTGGTCAGTCAACTTCCCTCGCCCGTTTGCCCGTTTCTACGCGCGTTGAAGGTTTTATATATAAATATTTTTTCTTTGATAAAGTTTCATATATAATTTTCATTAATAATTGGCGCGATACGGCAAAAATGCAGCTAACGCGGTAATTATGTTTAATACACGAACTCTCACGCGCCTGTACACAAGGCTATGCAGATGGCGCGTTTGCGAGCGGGATCGCGTAATTTTTAAATATTTATCCTGTGTTCCTCAAATAATCACGCACCGGACGGAATTTTATTTGACGGGTAATATTTGCACGATTTTACGTAATGCCTCTGTTCGCTGTGCCACGGTGTAACGTATAACGCGTCGGCGTTCTCTGCGCCTTTGTCGTTGCTCCGCGGCGATTCGCGCGCGCGTTTCGCCCGCAGCTTCGTAAAGCGGCTTCGGCAATTCGCGAATAGTTACATATCGCTCGGCCGCGGCTGAGTTAAGTAAGTCGCGGGCGCTATATTTCGGCGCGCACCTCCTCCTCCTCTCTCGAGGTCATCGTCGCCGGGCCTCATTGTTCGCCCCTCCTCCCTTTGTGCGCGCGTGTTCTGGTCTGTTTTCGGCAACGGGAACAAAAGGGGCGGAAAGGGGCCGAAAAAAGGAGAGCGAGAGGACTTAAGGGGCGCCATTGTCCGCCCCGGAATATCTACGAAGAATGCGAGCGACCCGAAGAATCGGCGCACCCGCCGCCGCGCCGCGCTGCTCCCGTTGCAAAAAATAATAATTACCCGGGCGTTTTGTGCGTCGTCGCCTCGTCCAAGCGGCCTGGCGATTCTCTTCTCAGCGACGCGAGTCGTGCCGATCGTCTAGGTGTTCGTTCGTCGGCGATTCGCGTCGCGACGAGCGGCCGGCCGCACGGCTCTCTTGCCGGCGGCACGCCGGGCTCTTTAAGGCGCGTTAACTTTGTTTATCTATAAAGTAGCAGCGCGCTGATTAAGTCGCGGCAAAGTCGGGCGCGGCGGAACCCCGGCCGCTAGGAGGAGAAGGCGGTTGTAAGATCCAGCGATGTTTCAAACTGCCCGGCGTAAAGCACGCCGCGCGCGCGCCAACTCCGTTCCTTATCGCGCGGAGCGGAGCGGAGCGCGCGGCCGCGGCGGAGTCGTCGTCGCCGTCGCCGTCGCCGTCGCTTGCTCGCTCGCGCTCTTATAATGAGATTCTCCGCGGCGAAGAAAGTTTTAAAAGTGCAAAAGTGCGCCGAGACAAAAGAGCGACACGCGGGGAGGCTGACAGGGAGGCGGACGAGATTTAGGAGGATCATAAATCGGCCCGACGTCTTCGCGCGCCGCGAGAATCTCGGAGGAGATTAGAGAGAGCAGGCGCGAGAGCGTCCTCTCTTTCCGTCGCCGAAAAAAGGATCATCGCGAAAACTTTGCCCGCTGACGAGTTTTATCTTTGCCTTTTATTTCGCCGTTAAGAGCAAGAGTGAGGTTGAAGCGAGGAGGAGAGGCATCAAGAGGAGGAGAGGAGAGAGCGAGAGAGCGAGAGAGCGAGAGAGAGAGAGAGAGAGAGAGAGAGAGAGAGAGAGAGAGAGAGAGAGAGAGAGAGAGAGAGAGAAGTTGGGTCTTTTAACATCTTCCGGTGCGGATCGCGTGGCACGATGCAATACGCGTTATCAGCGGATCACAAGCGGCGTCAGATGTGTGCGATTTATCGGCACTTCAATTATTGGCGCACCGCGAGAACGGAGGAGGAGCGAAGCGCCGGAAGAATTTCCGCGGCGCGGAGGAGACGCACGGCGCGCGCTTGTTTTTAATTGAAAGCAAAGTCTGTGGATTTTTAATTAAGAAAATTCAAGATCGACCTCCCCTGGTCCACCCATCCACCCACCCATTCATCCAGCCAGCCATCCATCCATCCATCCATCCATCCGTCCGTCCGTCCGTCCGTCCGTCCGTCCGTCCGTCTGTCCGTCTGTCCGTCTGTCCGTCCGTCTATCGAGTACTGCCTATTTCTCGGAGGCTCCTCAAACAGTTTTATAATTGATTTCATTTTCATTTATTTTAGCACGAACCTCCCCGACTGCCACCTCGCTCCTTCTCTTTCTCGTCACTTCGCTGTGCCTTGAGAAGACACCACCACCCCCGTCGTTCCCCAACCCACACCGGCACTCGCCGTCCCGCAGCTACCCCGTCGTCGTCACGACCTCACGCCGCAATCAATTTAATGTTTTAATTAAGAGAGTATCCGTGAAAAATTAGATTTTAATCGGATCGCACCTTTCCATCGGCGCCCTCCCGCGTTTTCTCTATTTATTTTGGGGTGGTGTCCTTTAATAAATAATTTTAATTGCTCCGACCTTTTCAAGATCTTTCTCTCTCTCTCTCTCTCTCTCTCTCTCTCTCTCTCTCTCTCTCTCTCTCTCTGCTCGAGAATGTCTGCCGCTGCTCTCTCGTCAGCGTGATTTTCCACGTGCCCGATCTTCGTTAACCGGTCTCGCTCGTTTTGCATAGACGTCGGCGCCCCGATGCACCCGCTCGTTTACGCAGTTAAATATATACTTTGTTCATCTTTTATAACAAGTAGAACGAAACTCGTCGTTGGTTTCGCAACGACTGCGCCACGGCATTTGGCAAAAGACGTAGTTTTAAAGTCCTCGTACGTTCGACATGAAATCACGGCGCGACGGCGCGTCAAGGCTGCAAAGGAAAAGCGCGTATTTTACGCGTGTTTTAATTACACACGTAGTGAAATTTAATTAATACCGTTACCCCGACAGGGACGCTCACAGCTCGTGGATCCGCGCGCGATCGATGGACGAATTGTCCTCGAACGGACAAATCAGTTGCGAAACATACTCGTTCTCTCTCCCTCTCCTTCTCTCTCTCTCTCTCTCTCTCTCTCTCTCTCTCTCTCTCGTTTTCGCATTGCCCCAGCGGCTAGCGCGCTCGGCAGGGTTTAAAAAAGAAAAAGATAGGAGAGAGAAGGTCCACCATTTTCTGCGGCTATTCTAGAGTGTTATGCAACCGCCGACCGATGCATTTGGCCGGGCGGAGAGCTTTATGGCCGAAGCTCACACGCGCAAAAATGTTTGTTTTAACTTTGGTGCCCGCCTCCTCGGGCCCCCCGCCCCGCCCCGCCCGCCTGTATCGGCCCTGGTCGCAGCCTTGAATTATTCGGAATGCAAGAAAATCCGTAAAATTAGACCTTCCGCGCTTCCGTCCGCCCCTGTTGGTCGGTCTTTTTCCCTCTCTCTTTCTCTCTCTTCCCCTCTCTCTCTCTCTCTCTCTCTCTCTCTCTCTCTATCTATCTCTATTCTATCGCAGTGGAAAAGTTGGCTGAACGACGAGGAGCGGACTTTTCTAGCGTCGCCGAATGCGCGTTGATCTGGTCGACAGGTTGATCGATGAGTCGAAATTAACCCGCTGTTTGCCGCGTTGCGAAACGGATGTCGCTTCGCGTGAAAATAGCATATACGTGCAGGATTCCTGCTTTTTGTCGATTTGGATATTTTAGAGGAGCGAGAACGCAGTCGCGAATTGAATTACTCCGCTGAGACGCAATCCTCGCGTGGCGAGAAAATCGCGCTCGACCTGGGAATAATGTTCGCGAAACGCGATCGCCGTCGTCGTCGTCGTCGTCGTCGCCGTCGTCGTCGTCGTCGTCGTCGGTGCCGCCGCGACGCGATCGTCGTTTCGCGGCAGGAGTCGCGCGTTTAAAGAGGCGATCCCGTCCGTCTCTTTCTCGGTCGGCGGCGAAGATCGATGCTCTTAAGATATTTTCACTCGCGATTCGCGGCATTAAACAACGAACATCCCTCTTCGACGCGCTAATGGAAATCGCCTTAAAAAGTTGCCGCGCGTGCCCTAGGGATGCCACCTGCGAAATTTCGAAATCTTCCAGCGCCTTTCGGTAGGCGTATTCCCACCGGAACGCCCAAAAGGAAGCGAGAAAGAGGGAGAGATTGAGAGCAGCTACGTTAGAGAGCTGCGAAGGTTGAGGCTCGCCCTTTCCACATTTTTCACCCTCCATTTTTACGCCATCTTTCGTCAGCGGCGGTCCACCCTCTATGTATTCCCCCCCTCCCCGACCCCTTTCCACCTCCGGCTCTTTCCCTTTTACTCCTTCCCCCGTTCTCTCTTTTTCTCTTTCTCTCTCTCTCTCTCTCTCTCTCTCTCTGTCTCTCTTTCCCTCACACGTACACACGTACACACGTATACACCCTCTCTTTTTGTCCCTTTAGGTTACCCCTCTCACCCTTCTTCTCCATTCGTTACATGGCTCTTCCATTGTTTTGATCAATAACGCGCAATTGAAATGACTTTGGGGCGGATATCTCTTTTTTCATAACTGAGTACAATCAAAAACTACATTGTACATATGAAACGGTAGCGAATCGATCGCGCGCGCAGGGGTGGTTTTCGTTTTTATTTTTTCCTCTCTTTCTCGTTTTTTCACTCCCAGTATATCTCTCATTTATTTTTTTTTTTTTTTTTTTTTTTTTTTTTACGAAACATCGGCCGACCGGAATTTCACATGGCGGATCTCGTTATTCAGATTATAGGGGAGCGATAGTTATCTGGCTACTTGAACTTTAGCGAGAGATAAGAGAGCGAACAAAAAGAAAGTTTTTATCTTAGCAGAAGGAACGAAAAAGTCCAATTTCCGGCTCACGATTGGCCGAGGTCGGATTATCTGTCGTAAGGATAATAGAGAATCTCGTGAAAAAGAAAGTCTCCGCGCCTCTGATCCGCGTTGACAAATTGGTAGCTGAATACCCATTTTATTTCTCATATTCCATCGCGCCATATCGCTCTTTTTCCCGTCTTTTTTTATTTTTTTTGGCTCGTAATTAGATTTTTCATCGAGTTTATTTGCCTATTACATTTCGCAGCAAAACAAAACAGCCCTTGCATTTTATCGAGAAATTCGTGTAGTATTAAATTTCTGCGGCTTTATGAACATTTTATATACCGTCCAGCCGGACCTCCCATTTTATTCAATTTGAGATTCATTTAATTGGTTAAGCATTTTTTGAATTACATTATTCGCATATAAACGGATAAAACGCCGGATAATAAACTTTGGTGCGGCGGCGGATCGACTCGAGTTAAAGACGCGCTCGCGTACACACCTCGCGCCTTTTTTCCTTGGCGATAATCCTGTTTCAATCCGCTGCCGCTATGTGTTTCCTAACGAAATGGTACTCGCTTCATCGTCCTTCTGTTTC
Source organism: Harpegnathos saltator (assembly GCF_003227715.2). Lineage (NCBI taxonomy): Eukaryota > Metazoa > Arthropoda > Insecta > Hymenoptera > Formicidae > Harpegnathos > Harpegnathos saltator. The sequence continues at coordinate 1,563,634 of NW_020229955.1, read as the reverse complement.
CGAAAATAGTTACGTCCGTCACCAGGGGGATACCATAAATTATTATCATACTTTTCGCGCCTTATCTCTCAACGGCGGCGCGACGAAATCGCTCCGCACGATTGCACGATGCAGCCGAGGAGCCTCCTCGTTAACGCGCAACCTTCGCGACGCGAATTTACACCGCGCGATCCATCGCGTCGACGCGGACGAAAAGTCTTTCGCGTCGCTCTCTCTCTCTCTCTCTCTCTCTCCCTCTCTCTCTCTCTCTCTCTCTCTCTCCGCGAGGAGAGTTTGAAAACTCGCGATCTCTTTGTCTCAAAAGTCGCTATCTCGCTTCGCGTTTCTCACACCTACCTTAGACACCTGGACCCGCAGACCGAGCGATTGGCTAGCGGGTGCCTTCAGAAATTTATCAGAGTACTCGAAATTTCTCGCAGCGAGATCCCGCTCCGACCGAGTGGGAGTTCACGCGAGTGAATATTTCAATCGTTGAAGCTGTGTGTTGCAGAGGAGACGGCGCAGTGCAATCGGATTCATTCTTCGACTTCGGGCGGAAGCGAGAGATTTGCTCGTCGGAGTCGGAGCGAAGAAATCGCTCGGCACGAGCTCGGCACGAGTGAAAAATTACTCCAACTCGAGTCAAGCTCTACCCGTTGCGTGCAATTTTATTCGGAGAAATGTATTCGGGGGCTACTGAAGCGCGTCTCCCGATTTTCTCGCTGCTTATGCCATCTCGACATTCAACCGGAGAAAACGACAAACTATCGTTATTGAGGTCGCGGCGGTTACGAGGAGCGGGCTGAGAGAACGGACTCCAAAGGGATCGTCCTTCTGTTTTTCTGCGGCGGCATTCGTCTACGAGAGAATACTGCGCGTATTCTTCGGCGCGCGCGGTGTAATTATTTTTCCGGCCCTCATTCTCATGGCAGGCCGGCGCGCTCCCTCTTTCCTTCCACCTTTCTCGCGCCGAGGATCTCTCCTCGCGCACTCGGGGAGAAAGAAAATGTAAGGGGATGAGCCCGGGACAGTAGGAGCGACCCTTACGTCGGGGACGAAGCGTCGTACCGCGAATAATTCGAACGGGAGAAAAGAAATTAGCGAAATTAAACGTCAGGCCGTGCCTCGACTCGGCTCGAAAGGATCGAAAGGGCGGCTGCTGGCATGACGAACTCTCTCCTCTCCCTGTCTGCCCCCTTCGTCCTTTGCTCGCGTCCACTTCCATCGGATTCGGACTATTTGCAATTAATTATTCGGGCGGCGGCGGCGGCGGCGACGGCGGCGGCTGCGAGGAGGAAGCGCAGGACGAGGAGCAGGAGGAGGAAGAGAAGGAGGAAGGACCAACAGAGGTGAGAGAGCGTGGGCGAGATGGAGCGAGACGAAGGAGAATCGGAGAAGTATCGGAGGCCGTGTCCGATAACATGAAATCACTGGGCGTCGAATGTACATCGTACACACACTCTTTCTCTCTCTCTCTCTCTCACACACACACACACACACACACACACGCACACACACATACACACGCGCGAGAGGAGAGGGCCGACGTTCGGCCACCCCCCCCCCCGATTCGTACGAATTGTCGCGCTGGTGCGCATCGCGTCGCATCGCATTCGTTCGTCGCATCGTTCTCTAATTGAAACGCGAGATATATTTTTGCCGTTAACAAACGGCGCAACATCATCAGACATGCCGCGTTTAAATGGGGAAATTTAAGCTTATCATTATCCGGGAATTTGGTGAGCGGCGCGTTAACGTTACCGGGATAAGCGCGGTACGGTTTCAACCGGTCTCTCGACGAGAGGAAACGCGCGTTCCGCGCCGCGAAACGCGCTCTGCGATACAGAGAGAGAGAGAGAGAGAGAGAGAGAGAGAGAGAGAGAGAGAGGGGGGGAGAAGAAAGAAGTAGAAAGAAAAAAATTTGTTGCAGCGTAATTTCTTGGCGGTCGAGCGCGATTCAAAAATATCCAAGCTGCTTCTCTTTGCGTCAATTCGACGAGGATATCGGGATCGAATTAATTTTACGCGCGAATTATTCGACGACGTGCCGAAGTCGAATGAATATATATATATATATATATATATATATAATGTATATATTTACACACATACACACATATAGATAAAGAGACACGTACACACACAGAAATCGACAGTCTATAATCGATCCCGATATTCGTCGGCGAACAGCCGCGGGCGAGGATAAAGCGCCGAAAAGTGATTCGCGAGTATTTTTAGTTGAGTGCGCTCGCTCGCTCGTTCGCTCGTTCATTCTCGCGCGCCCGCGTCGAGCGTAACTCATATATTTGTTAAAACCTCCCTGGTCAAAAGCAGCACCTCGTAAATGGAATTAATCTGTCGATGCGTACCGTGCGTCCATTTAATATCCATCACGCGTTCATCACTGCAGAAGCGATCCAGCCGGTGCTCTCGCGACGCGCTGCGCGGCCGCGCGCTCTTCTCTCTCTTTCCCTTTTTTTGCCGCCGTTTCTGCCTTTTCCCGACGTCCGTGCCTCGCCATCGAGCACGTGGCCGGGGACTGACCGGGGGACACACCGAACTTCTAATTTCGTGAAATGCGCGAAAACGATGACCGGTAGGCGATGACAAATTTTGTGCGTAACATCTTAATACGCCGCGCGCTCGTCGAAAACTGACCTCGCAGCTGGCCGCCTTAAAAAAGGGGGGCAGAAGGGCCCCGGACGGGAGAGGGATGGCCCATCTCGCACGGGGTCCTCGCGAACGCCAGGTGGGGGGTCAGAAAAGGGGCGAGCATCCACGGTGTCCAGGATTTTTCTACTTTTTAGCGGCTCTCTCGCTCTCTCCGTCTTTTCTCCTCCCCCCCCCCTCCTACCCTTCCTCGCCACTCTCTTATTGACTCGCTCACTCTCCCTCCCTCCCTCTCTCTCTCTCTCCCTCTCTTTCTTTCTCTCACTCGCTTTCTTACCGTTCCGTGTGAGCATTATATTTCGTCTTCCCTCCGGCAGACGTGTCTCAAAGATGGGTTGAACCTGTTTAAGGGCTGTGTTTAAAGATCGAATCAAAGGATGACGCGCGTCGGTAGGTAGGGTCGGTGAATGTATCTTCTGGAAACGCGCTATTGTAATTGTAACATCATCGTTCTCATGGACCGTTGCCGGGGAAGAACTCGTTTATTCGCGCTTTCCAGCGGGAAAGGAAGCGCGCAGCGTGCTTTCCTCCCGGATTCTGTATGGGAAACGGACGGTGTTATGCGCGCACACGCACACACACACACACACACAGGAACGCGTGTGTCGCCCGATTATCGATTACGAGATTTTCAATGCAGTCATTGTAACATGCGTATACAAGTATGTGTGTATGTGTGTGTGTGTGTGTGTGTGTATATGTTATACATACATTTCTAAAGTAGTATACTGTCTGAAATATCTATAATTATCTGTTTAGAAAAAATATCTACAATTTCCGCGGAGTCGGAGCGACAAACGGAATGATTTATCGAAGCGTGTCATGCGCGATACGTTATACACGCCGAAACAAACGCTTCCTCGTTACCCCGCAATTTTCCCCTCGTGAAAAGCTCCGGGAGTGACAAAGAAAAAGCGGCGGTGGCAAAATAGCGGGACAGCGCAACAGCACCGCGGGGGGCGTCGCATATTTCCGGGGAGCGTGAGATTTTCCTTTTCTCCTCTCGCGCTCTCTCTTTTTTTTTTCCTTTTTTCCCCAACCCGTCTCCGCTTTCATTCGACGCGCGAACGCGCAATACGTACGCCGCCAATTATTTATTGACACGCACTCACTTCACCGTGGCCCGATACACTTTATTTGTCCTTTATTATTTATCGCCGTTGAAATTCCGCGCATTGTTTTCCAAAACACTGCAACTAATCACCACCGCAACCACCCCGTCCCCGCTCGCCCCTTGGCCGCCCACCCACTCATCCTCCTTCCCCCGCATCCCAAACCTCACACCAACCCTCCTGCTATTTCCCCGTACACCACCACCGCCGCCCCCTCCCGCCCTCCTCGCGCTAGCACCTATTCGATCGATCGTTCCGCATGACCCTGCCACGGATTGTCTACGGTCGATCCTCGATACCTCGTCGGTTTTCGAGGTAGCTACGTCGACACTCTCGGCATGTTCGTCGAGGAAGCCGGGGCGGCAGGACAGCAGCAACACCAGCAACAGCACCCGATAGCGAGACAGGCTGCGGGATTTCGAAGCGAATTTCGTGGAGACGAGAAAGACGGCGGTGGAAGGAGGGCGGGAGGCGCGCGGCGAATTCCCGGCGTGGGCAATTTTTCCCGACGTGCGCAATCGACTCGTTTTTCTTTTTTTCTCTTTGTTTTATTCTTCCCGCTTTGTGTTCTTTCTTTTCCCTCTCTCTCTCTCTCTCTCTCTCTCTCTCTCTCTCTCTCTCTCTCTCTCTCTCTCTCTTTACCACTTTCTCTTTTTCTCTCCCTCTCCCACTTTCTCTCCCTCTCCAACTTTCTCTCCCTCTCTCTCTCTCTCTTTTCCGTCTTTCGTTCCGCCACCGTCTTTCGGCGTTTTGTTAGTAGCTTGTTTTTGTTTTAGTTTTTTGTTTTTTGCTGAGTTCGGTTTCGCGCGTTGCAAAGCGTGTGTACCCGGTGTAGCCTCTGCAAGCAAGGAACATAGCATGGTTGTTAGAGGTCGAGGCATTAGAGAAAATCCATCGAAGCGAGACGCCGGCGATACGAGGTGGCTTTTTGCGAATAGTAGATTCGATTCGTAATAATAGAACGATAGGGTGGTAGATCGTGCATATATTGGCCGGGATATTATCCGAGCGTAAAGCTTGCGTGCATATATATATATATATATATATACATATATATATATATATATAAAACAAGCACACGCATGCACGCACGCAGTATCCGACGCTATTTGTCGCGTAGTCTCCAAATTAATCTAACACACGTGATACATAATTAAATAATTGTAATAACTATTTCACATTATCGATTCGGATAATTAAATTGAATCGCTGGATTGGATTGAATCGTCCGATTCTTATGTCTTGTCAATTAAATTTAACCGCATTCCTTATTGAATCAATTTGACTTCCAGCAAATGTTGTACGAAAATTCCCGCCGATTGAATCTTAATACGATCTCGCATCGTATTAAGATTCAATCAGATCTCAGCGCGCGTCTCTCAGACCGGACGTCTTATTCTTCTCGATCCTTTTCTTTCCCTTGGACTTTACGTTTTCGTCGCTCGCGAATACTCTGCGAGATATCGCAAAAAGACGTTTCTCTCGCCAGCGGCGGCTCATTTCCGCCTCGCGGGCGTCCCCTTCGGCGTCGATAGAGCGATAGCAGACATATTAAGAGCGTCGTAGAGCCGAGTCATTCGATTTAGCCGTGCGGCGCGGCCTCTCTCTCTCTCTCTCTCTCTCTCACTCACTCTCTCTCACTCACTCTCTCTCTCTCTCTCTCCTGTACCTTACCTACCTCCGTGGAAACAGTAGCCCAAGTTTCGCAGAGTCCAACGTGTTTCTCAAGACTCCTTCGTCAAGAGCGCCGCGATCGTCATCCTTATCGTCGTCGTCCTCGGCCTCGTCGTCCTCGTCGTCTTCGTCTTCGTCGTCATCAGCATCCTCCTGCACTCGACGCAGCAGCCGGCCGCTGTTTCTCCAGTTCATCCGACATCCTAGGCCGAGTCGCGCCTCCCGTTTCCGCGCGTCACCCACTTTTCTTCTCGAGGACGATTTCCGTCTCACCGTGCGTCTCACTTTCGCGATCGATCGGCCGATCGAGCGAGCGAGCGGGCCGGCCGGGCGGCCGAGCGCACGCGCGCGCGCGCGCTCGCGCGCGACTCTCTTCCGCGCACGGGAACGCGTGGATCCCGATCGATGACACGCGGATCGACGCACGGGTAGCTGCTTCTCCTTCTGCTGCTGCTGCTGCTGCTGCTGCTGCTGCTGCTACTTCTCCTTCTCGTCCTCGTCGATGGATTTCGCGTTTTACCGTCTCGCTTGTCGCGCCACGAGAGACGGCCGACGATCGCGCCTTGGCGGCTTCTCGCGCTCGCACTGCACGTCGCGCCGAAGACGACACCGCCGACGCGACGACGGCCGCGTGATCTCCCGACTCCGCTGCGTCGCAGGAAAACCGCGGCCTCCCTATGAAGAGGCGCAGATTTTTCGCGTGTGCCGCGCCCGTGCCACCGCGGCGAAAACGCGCCTCAGGACCGTGCTAATGGGCGAGAAACCGAGTTTTCCGAGGCTGCCGACCGATTTTCCGCGCTTCCCGCCGCGCCGCTCACCCCCGCATTTTGCGTATCGACTTTCCGCCGTAAATCCGTCCTCCGGTCTTGTGAGAATTCTCTTACTTTTTTCTCTCTCTCTCTCTCTCTCCCTTTTTCTCTCTCTCTTTCTCTCTCTCTCTCTCTCTCTCTCTCTCTCTCTCTCTCTCTCTCTCTGCCTTCTTTCGTCCCTTTTCTTCTCTATCGAATGTCCCACTGGACAGGGTAGGATCTAATCGGATCGTTCGGCCAATCGAGTTCGCTACGGGCGAGGCGGCACCGTTGATTCTTTATTCGCACATCGCTCTCGTCTTGGGAGAATTGGATAAGCGCGTGATCGCAATTGCGGCGTGTCGGCGATTCGCAACGCCAGCCGGATGCGGATTATCGGAGGACTCGGCGCACGCGAGTCGTCGTCGTCGTCGTGGCAATCTCGCTCTCTCTCGTTGAAAACGGCGCGTCGAAATCGTACGAATATTCCCCGATGCTCAGTGTTTCGAGCAACTCGAAACTCGCGCGACTCGGCGATCGATAATCGATGACACAACTCCTGCCGTCTCTCTCTCCCCCCTCTCCCTCCCACTCTCTCTCTCTCTCTCTCTCTCTCTCTCTCTCTCTCTCTCTCTCTCTCTCTCTCTCTCTCTCTCTCTCTCTCACCGAGCTCTTTCGACGGGGACCGAATTTCCCCGAAGGTGCCGCCGCCGCTGACCGGAAATCCACCGAGAAGACCGGGAAACCGATTTTCTCACTATCCGCGAACCGCGTCCCACGAGGAGATCGGCAGGGCACGAGAGGAGGGACTCGAAGACCGGGTGTTCCGGATGGCTCCGGCGACTCGCACGTGCGTATATTGCGTGCGTGCGTGCGTGCGTGCGCGCGTAGTACATGCGAGCGTGGACGCGCGCGGCGGCGGTCGACCGGTATGATAATTCGCGTAGACGCGCACACTCACACACTGGCCACCAAGAGACTTCGGGCTTTCGAGGAGCAGTTGAGTATCCGAGCGAACGCTGCGGGTCAGAGTGGACTCCGGCGGTGGTTCCTCCGTTTTCGCCGGGCCCTTTCCGTTCCTGCCGCTCGTGTACGGCCGAGGGCCAGAGAGAGAGAGAAGCACCGATACACTCGTCCCGGCGGGCGTCTCTTTCGTGCGGTTTTTCCGACTGGCTCGCGCGCACACGAGAGAGAGAGCAGAAGAAGGCTCCTCTTGATGCGCGGGAGCGCGTCACTGAAATCGTCTATATATCTCTCGATCTTTATCAACGAGCTCGAGCTCTCCACCTCCGCCCGCTCGTCTCCTCCGCCTCCACCCTCTCTCTCTCTCTCTCTCTCTCTCTCTCTCTTTTCCTCTTTCTTTCTCTCTCTTTCTCTCTCTCTCTCTCTCTCTCTCTCCCTCTCTCTCTCTCTCTCTCTCTCTCTCTATCTATCTTTCTCTATCTCTCTTTCTCTCTTTGCCCTCGCTCTCTTTTTCGATTCTCTCCCGCCTTATCTCCCCGGGCTCCCCCTGCCCCTCTCCACCAGGCTGCGTCTCTCCCTTTCGGCGATCGGTATCGCGCGAGCACGCGCGCGAATATCTCGTTTCGACGGCACAGCTCGCGAGCTCTTTCGGTGAGGCGCGCGCGACCGTACCGGGGCCTCGACTTCGATATTTCTGCGATTTATTGCGGCGCGACTTAGAAATGCATCTAATGCGGTGCACGCCGCATAGAATGCATGCATGCACCTTGGCGGGGAGGGCGAGAGCCGCGGAGAGCCGAGAAGCGGAGCCGGAGCCGGAGTCGGGCCGAGTCGAGTCGAGTCGAGTCGCGACGCGCGGTCGCGCCAGCGCATGCGCCGCTGCCGCCGACGCCGACGAGAGCGTGTGTACTTCTACTCGCGCGATCTCTAGCCAAGCTAACGCGAGCTAGCGAAGAACGCGAGAACGCGGCCGTGCAGATCGGCCAGGAGTACCTACGCTACGTCATTCACTGGCGTGGAGACAGGGCACCCACCGTGTGCCTCCGGTATGGACCGGCCGGAGAGGAGCGGAGCGGCGGCGGCGGCGGCGGCGGCGGCGGCGGCGGCGGCGGTGGCGGCGGTGCGCTCCGAGCTTCCCGCGTCTCCGCAGGAACAAAGGAGCTGTACGAAAGCAGCGCGAAATTCGACAAATTTTCCGCGCCACCGCCGCCTGGCGACGCCGGCGCCGGAGATAATTCAACTGAGATTTGCTCTCGTTCAAGGTGGCACGACGGAGGCGCGTAAAACTGCCCAGACGTTTCTGCGGCTATGCGGAAGGGACAATGGCAGAGTTGCGTAATCCTAACCAAAAAACGCGCATCCGTCGAGGAGAGCTGCGTGCACCTTGGAGAATGAAAAGATGAGCGAGGCGACCTATTGAGGTATTTTGCATTCAGAAATTTATCATT
>NW_020229955.1:1540000-1550000 GCF_003227715.2 Harpegnathos saltator | reverse complement strand
AAGTCACTCGCGAGCGCCGAGCGCGCGGGACACAGCGCAGCGCGCACGCTTTGTCCGCGACACGACGCGTCGTATCGGTGCATTCGCCATGCACCAACGGTGGACTTTATACGCGCTGGCCCTCGTCCTTTCCGATCTCCAGTTGATCGATTTTCCGCAGGGTCGACGACCCTCGCTCGCTCTCTCGCTCGTGCTCTCGCTCTCGTTCTCTCGCTCGCTCGCTCGCTCGCTCGCTCTCTCTCTCTCTCTCTCTCTCTCTCTCTCTCTCTCTCTCTCTCTCTCTCTCTCTCTCTCTCTGGCTCTTTCTCTCTCTCACACACGCGTGCGCGCGCGAACCCCTCTCGCGTCGCTCGCGCGCCCGCGAAGAAGAAACGAAAGGCACACTTTCGGCATGCGACAACCGCATCGGGCGTCGGACACCGGCCATATTTATTGACTAGGACGCACTAGGACAGGGGCTAGATGAAACTATATATTTACTATGAAACGATCAATACTCACACACAATTCTGATGGGGCCAAACATTATCTCGCCCGCGCGTACGTCCCGTCCGGTTATTTCCGCGCGCGCCGTTAAATCGTCCGCCGTCGGACGCGCTAACGCGCCGCTATACGCGGCCGTTTGCGGCGCACCGGGCGTCGCAATTTTTTCGTCCTTACCCGTGGGCGGCGTCGACGATCCGTCGGGTGTCCCGGTGGACTTGATAAAAATCCACCGGGCGGCGGGGCCGAGGCGAGCGCGAGAGGACCGTGTCGTCCGGGGCATGACGGTGCGCCATCGCACGGAAATAGCATATATATTAACACATAATAGAGATAGAGTTATCAATAATGTAACATAATATAATAATAGAATACATAATAAAATATAAAGGATGCTTCCATCATGCGCATTAATCATGTATATTAATATGTAAACCAATAGATTTACCGTTTACGTAGCGGTTAATGCGCGTTTGTTGATGCATTAGAATTAGAATCAGAAGGACGCTCGTTGTCATTCGCCTTTTTCCTTCCCGTTCGCGGAAGGGGGAGAGTCGCCCGCCGTAGAAAAAGCGTAGGTATTTTGACGGATGGAAAAAAAATATTCCGCGCTCCCTTACGCGTTTATCGTTATTGTTGCGTGAATTTAAAATTGCACGTCTCCGGTGCGTAAATAATCGAGTTTACGTTGCGTCGCGGAAGCGGCGCGCCGCGACAGAATTAGTCGGCAATGAAAATATTTCGCTGCGACGCGCGCGCGAGCGAGCGAGCGAGCGAGATGCATATCGCCGCGCGGCGCGCGGCGCCGAAAGTTACGCGCGATTTTTATCTTCGAAAACGGCCGACGCACGTTCGCATTTTGCGACGATCGGCGGCCGAACGATGAGCGACGACTATTTCCGCACTCGCTCGCGGCCACGGTGATTTTGTATCCCCCGGCTGGGGAGATTCCGCGGATTCGCGTACTTTTAACGAAGCTTCATGTATTAGTCGATATCATCGTCTGCCATTATTATGCGCTCGCGCGGTGAATGGCGTAGTCTCGCGGTTTTGCGCGTTTGCTCCTCAGCGTGAGTTCGAGAACTCGGAAAGGTCAGCGGCGACTTCCTCAGCGAGAGTAAGAAAGAGAGGGAGGAGGGAGGTGGGAGAAGAGAGAGAGAGAGAGAGAGAGAGAGAGACACGGTTAAACCGTTCTGGAAAGAGTTAAAGTCTTCGGCCAGCTCGTCGCCAATCTAATCGCCGGCGATATGAATTGATGGCGAACGCGGTGACGCGCGTAATTGGTTCAAGATGACGCGACGTGGCGCATCGCACATATCTGGCACGAATAGACGGGGCGACGGGGAAAAAGAAGTCGCTCTACTCGCCGCTCGCAAATCAGGTATTATTTTCGTAGGATTTCGAAGAACAATCGTTTGGCAAGCGCTCGTCATTTTCCTTCCTCCCTTCGTCCCGCCGCGGCGCAGCCGCCGCCGCCGCCGCCGCCGCCGCCGTCGTCAACGTCGACGACGTCTGTCTTCAGCGGCGGCGAGATTCGCGAGCGTCAAAAATCGCCATCGAGCTGCGGCCAACGGCGGCGCCCGCGATCGCCATCTTCGCAGCGAGTGAGATCGCCCCGATATTTTTCGCGACCGCGGCAAGAATAAATTGCATCTCGCGTTCGGGCATTGCGATCGACTCTCGGCCGGCCGCTGCCAAGACCCGGAAAAAGGAGAGGCGGGTTTTCTAGAACGACTAAAAATAACTCGCGCACTCTCGCGAAAATAAAATGGCAGCTCTATGCTCGCGGTGGCCGATGGAGGAGAAGGAGGAGGAGGAGGAGGAGGAGGGGGGGAGGGGAAGGGGGAGGAGGAGAGGAGGTGGTGTGGTAGTGGAGGAAGGAAGAAGAAGAGAAGAGACGGTCGCGAGTGTGGAAGAGGAGAAGAAGAAGGAGAAGAAGGATGAAGAGGAGGAGGAGGAGGAGGAGGAGGGCGCGGTTGAAGAGAGGCAATGGGGAAAAAAAGGAGGCAAAGCATCTAAAATTGGCGGGACCGACTTTGGCAATACGCGACGATGGCGGATTCCTACGGCGAGTACCGGTTGGAGGAGGCCTGGACCTAGAGAGTAGGATGTGTCTAGGAACAAAGAGAGAAAAGAAGAATGCGCGGCGGGTAGGGGGAAGAAACGGAAAGGCGAGCGAGCGAGCGCGTCCGTGTGCCTGAGAAACGCAGACGCGTGCGATACCAGCGCGAGATGTACGCGCGGCCGGCATAAAGAGCATGGGATAGCTTTATTACGGATTACAATGCGATGGCGGGCCCCGAAGATTCCGCGATAATGGCATCGCGCTATCGTGCGAGCGTATCTGCCCCGCGACGTAGCAAAATATGCGGCGAAGTGACGGTAATGATATCGATATTGCGCCCGGCCCAGCCGATCGCGATACCGATCGCTGGGAGCGCGCGGTGCGTTACGCGGCTTAATATACTCTCGGCCGTAACACGGCGACGAAACACCTTCGCGCATAATAAAAATGAAAGGCTACTTTGTACGCGCGGAGTATCGAGGTGTAGCCCGCGCCACGCCGCGTCGCGGCCGCCCGCCCGAGAGCCGCCACTTATCTTAATGGTGGACTTTGCGTTTAGCGCCGACAATTTTTGCCGGGCTCCGCCGCGCCGCGCACATCTGCCCGCCGACGAGAGTCGCTCTCTCTCTCTCTCTCTCTCTCTCTCTCTCTCTCTCTCTCTCTCTCTCTCTCTCTTTCTCTCTCGCGCGCTCTCTCTCTCTCTCTCTCTCTCTCTCTCTCTCGATAAGTCGAGCGATTAAGCGAAAACGAAAAAGCGGGCTGGCGGAAGAGAGAAAATACTCGAGCTCGATGACGGAAGAAAGTGAAGGATTTGCCGAGTCGAGCGAGCGACCGCTCGTCGTGCGGTCGTGCCCTTCGATTTTTCTCCGCCCTTTTTTCTGCTCTTCCTTCTTCCGCGCTTCTCGGCGGAGCCTCCAAATTCGCGCGCCCACGACTACGCGTGTACGCGAGTTGTTGCGCGTCAATCGCACCGTGAACGCGAACGGGTGAGACTCGAGGCGAATTGAGAGGGGAGAATGCGCGATCGCACGTCCAATTTTGCGTTCGGCAACACGCGATGATCTCGCGGCTGTTCGTCTCCTCTTGCCGCCAACGACGGCGGGATTGTCGATTCATCTCTGACGCAAGTCAAGCCGCGAGCGAACGCGAGCTGCGCGAGGTTTTTAGACGCGACGAGACGATGATCGTGAGCGAAAAGAAGTGCGTCCACTCTGTCCCTCTCTCTCTCTCTCTCTTTCTCTCTCTCTTTCTCTCCCTCTTTCTCTCTCTTAGAACGCCGCGCCGATTTGCCGTCTGCATTCGCGCGTGGACCTTGCATCTAAAAGAGTTGCGGAGAGAGGGATGAAAGGCTGCACCATCTAGAGGCAGAGAAAGAGAGAATATAAATCGCGAGGAGAGAAGGGAGGAGAGTGTATGAGAGAGAGAGAGAGAGAGAAAGAGAAGGGAGGGAGAGAGAGAACGTCGACCTTGATGAAAATAACTCGTTGAACTGACCATACCTCTTGCACGCGAAGTTAAAAAGTGCAGTCTCGCCGCGCGGAGGATCCTTCGGAAAAAGGGCGACGCGCATTGCTAGATGGAAAGAGAGAAAAAGAGAAAGAAAGAGAGAGAGAGAGAGAGAGAGAGAGAGAGAGAGAGAGAGAGAGAGAGAGAGAGAGAGAGAAGAGAGAGAGAGAGAGAGAGAGAGAAGCGGTCCTTTCCGGCCGATCTTCCGTCAATCTATCCGGCCATTCAACAAGTTAACAGCGTCATAATAACGAGAGTGTCGTGATAATTTAACCATTATCATGTAACCGACCCTTGCGCTCTATAGACCTTTGCGGTCGCCGATAGTGCTCGTGTTATTGTTTCAATTATTCAAAGTATCCCAATCGGTTCCCGTCGCCGGGGAAACTCGCGATCGTCAAAAAAACCGGGACACCTACTATGGCTCCGTGTAGAGAGCGAGATGAAAAAGACAGATCTTCGCTCGGGACTGATTTTGCGGCTTCGAGTGCGCGGCTTCGAGGGTATCGAGTGGCGGCTCGTGGAAAGGATTTCGCGTGCAAGAGCGGCTCGAGAGGCCGTGAGAGGTGAACGTGGGTGGGTTGGGAGAGCAGGATCGAACGGCCGCGCAGCCGAGACGCGAACCCCGGCCTGAGCCCCGGCGTTATCGACCACGCTTTTGCAGGCGTCGAGGTGACCGATGACGCCTCCGCTACCTACAGTTGACACATTTGCGATTTCGAGCCGTTCAAGCGGAAGCGAGAGGTTCGCTGCCGGACTGGAGCCTTTCGCCTCGCGATAACGCGCTTCGGGAACCGTGTCGGATTAGCAGCAGTGTTTGAATTTCATTTGTTATAATCTCATCAGCATTATCAGCATTATCTCGGATGCGGAGAGGGATATGGCGTGAAACAGGATGGAGAGGGGGGGGGGAAAAAGGGATAAGTGGTAACGTTCGACGTAATGTCGCGCAATTATTCTAGTGTTGTGGTGTTAATGATCGCGGCGCACCGGATTTTTGAGCGACGCGCCGCGATTACCGCCTCGCTCCGGCGTGAATAAATAAAAAAAAACGCCGTCCTCGTGGATTTCCGCAAAATGGTTACGCCTGGGCAAGTAAATTGACAGTCCCATTCATATTGCAGAATTTTGCGTGGCATTAAGCCGGATGCGCGCGCGCGCGCGCGCGCGAAACCCTCGTCATCGCGCCCGGCTGTAGCGTTCGGATTTTGCGCGACAATGCGGGATTCGCGCTGCGAATGAGTTTTTACTATCATCAGTCATCAGGCGAACGACGAGATCTCTCATATTTACCTAACGTTGCAGCGCGGAGCGTGTGCATTCGCGCAGATAAATCACCATCGTCTGCTATCGCGCGTATAAATGTAAACGCGAAACCTGTCGCCGCATCCTCATCCCCGCCCCCCCCCCGGGGGTCGAGCACCTCCCGTTTACTTTTTTTTTCTCGTCCTCCGTCTATGGTCCCGTTATGCCCGAGGACGATAGAGCCACCACAGCCGGGCTCCCCGAAATAGACCGAGGAGAAAAAAACGTCTGAGGGTGTCGTGATTGCGGGGTTAGAGCTGGCGAGGGGAAGAAAGGGTAGCGGCGCAAAAAGCGGTGAAAAAGAAAAAAAGAACGCACCGGGACACCGGAGCGCCTCTAACAGGTCACCTTTTTTTTCTCGGCTATCGGTTTTTATTCACCTGACGGAGAAAACAAGCGGGCGGGGTGCGTGCACGCAGGGTGGGTCGTTTTTTTCGTCTCGCCGCGGTAACGAAAGGCGCGACGCGCGAAGTGCCGCGTGAGGGTTCACGCGTTTTGTCGCCGACCGTGCCGCTGCGGCTGAGGTGAGGCGCGAGATAACGAGGTGCGACGGTGTCGTGTGGGGAAGGTAACCGGATATTTTTTTGCTAATTAAGACTGATACGAGGCGCTTAATCAATAGCGCGCGCACGCTTCGGCTCGCCGCTTTCGCATACCGCGCTCCGTCTCGTTCTCGACGACCACCGGCGCCGCGGTGTATCTCTTCTCGCTCACCCCCTCCCCCTTCCCGCTCTCGCCCCGGGAAAGTGCATCAGCTCGCGATGACGTCTTTCGCACGTCCACCTCCTTCGTCCTGAAAATTTACAATTACCCGGGGCAGAGTCTCGCCGCCGTGTACTCTGCAAATTAAATAACATTGCAATGGGTTAACGAAGTGTAGACTCCGTCGCTCGGACGCCTATCAGGGCGCCCACCCCCGCTGCTGGCCCCCTCGCCCTCCGAAGCTCGTTTCGCCCCTTCCCCACGATTTACCATCTAAGTGTCGCTCTCCTCGTCCCCACCCGGCGGCCTATTTTACCCCACTTTCCCGCCTTTTCCCCTCTTTCGCCCAAGGCTGGCCATCCCATACATTCTCCCACCCCCGCGACTTATCCCCACTGTGCGAGTCTCACCCTTCCGAGGAAAAATAAGCGACCGGACACCTTAGCGGTGTCCTCCTCGGCCTAGGCCGCGATTGGTCGTCCATAATCTGCAGGTAAAGTCTGCGTCTCGCTAGAGACGTCTGTCTACGGGAAATGCGCTCTCGCGGGTACCGGTGCACACGGGAAACGCGTCGTGGTAACACGCGTCGACCACCCCTTGCGCGATCGCTGAACGCCTGAATGTCGCATTCTCGAGTCATCACAGTCTTCGACAAGTCTCGATCTCGGTCGATTCGAAAAAGAAGGTCGTTGTGAGAAGGACAATTTCGCGCCAGGCAAATGTCAGGTATAATATCCGGCTATCGATAGTTATATTATATAATATCGTATAGTTACATATTCTTCAGATGTCGGATAATTGTTTAAATAATATACTTGTTTAACGAAACAGCGCGTCAGCGCGTTTGTGGTAAATTTGTCCTTTGCGATGTTCTCGGGAAGGTAACTTCGAAAGCGATAGTCTGTCTTTCCTTCTCTCTCTCTCTCTCTCTCTCTCTCTCTCTCTCTCTCTCTCTCACACACACTCTTGCTGATTATCGGATAAAAAGAGAGAATTGTCGAGATAGACGGCCCGGCTGCCCGACGTCCGCTTAACTATTCGGCAAATAAATTAACCGATTGACGATTTGAAATATGTACTTTTTCGCTAATTCAATTTGTTAGCGGTCAGCGTGAAAAAGCGCATAGCCGCGTGTTGGCAGATTTGTTAAGTGGTAATTATATACTCGGATAATTGACGGCAATCCCGGAATAAAATGCAAACCACGGCTCGCAAATGTTTGGGCGAATATCGCGATCGCCGGCATTCAACGGTGGCGCGCGCGCGCGCGCACGCCTCTGCCGTCCGTGAAATCTCGTTAGTCGTTTAATTATTTGCGCACGTTGAAAAGTTAAGCGATACCAGATTTTTGCCCCGGCCTCACTCCCGCACGTGTGTGTGCGCGCGCGCGTTTATCGACAGAACGTAAATATGCGCACCGCTCGATTTTTTATTTATGCAGCCGCTGTTCCATCGGCTAGTCCACCATTAGCATCGGCTACGGCGACAATTCTTGTCCGGCAGACGATTTTGTCGTGACGGGCCGATTTTATTCCCGACGCGATACAAGGTTCGAACGACGAGCGATGAGAGAGAAAGGGAGAGAGAGAGAGAAAGGGAGAGAGAGAGAGAGAGAGAGAGAGAGAGAGAGAGAGAGAAACAGCGAGTTTGCGAGGAAAGAAAGACTCGCATCTCGTGTCATCGACGGCCGTCCACTGCTCGGATTCGGGAAATCGCGTGAAATAGCGCAGGAGACGACGACGGGATGTCCCGGGCTGGCGAGAACACGACCGAAAATCGAAATGCAAATGTTCTCAGGACCTCCGCCCCGAAGGGGCTCTTTAAATCTCTCGCACGTTTACCGGCCGGCTCGCTTGTTTATTTTTTAATTAAAGTCTTCCGCGGAGGCAGCTTCTCCTGGAACGGCGGCGGGATTAAAAAAGGTCCCCCGGAGTTATTAAGCTAATAATGTGTCTCGTGCCGCGTGCCGTACCTTCGAGCGCAGATACGGAATGACAAAGCGAGACGGAGAAGCCCGAAGAGCAAGCTAGCGAGTGAGAACGAGGGTCGGAGGGAAACAGAAAGAGAGAAAGAGAGAGAGAGAGAGAGAGAGAGGGAGAGAGGGAGTGAGAGGGAGAGAGGGAGGAAGAGAGAGAAAGCCAGAGTGAGACGTGGCAGAGGTGGTCGGGTCGAGAGGGAAAAAAGGTGGCCTGCGAAGGTTTAGGCGAAGGATAAAGAGGGCACGGCAGTAAAGGTAGATAGAGAGCGGGTCGCCTCTGTGGAAAGATGCTCGACCGGTGAAAACAAAAAGAGAAAAAAGAAAGAGGGCAGAGGGTCCAGCGGGACGCAAAAAATCACTTCGGCACGCGTACACACCCCCGGTCCACACCTTCCTTCCTTCCTTCCTTCCTTCCTTCCTTCCCTTCTGGTTTCGTCGGGGCGAATCCACAGCCGGTGGCTATGAGACCTCGCAAAAACGACGTTTCGGCTTTCCGAAGTGACCTCACACGGACGCGCCGCGTCGGTCGACTTTTCGTTTCCGCCTCTCTCTTTCTCTCTCTCTCTCTCTCTCTCTCTCTCTCTCTCTCTCTCTCTCTCTCTCTCTCTTCGTATCTCATCCCGTCGAAGTTTCGTCCCATCGAACGTTCGCTCGTTCGCGGACACGCGATGAAAAATAAATGCGGAACGGGATTTGCTCGAATCGCGCACTTGGCGCGCGCGAGTCTTGCTTCTAATACTCCCGCGCCGTTTCGAGCGGTTTTGCCGAGGCCTGCGTCCTGTGATCTCCGTCGTAGAAATAAGAGAGGCCGATTAGGGTGTCTGAATTGACGGAATTAACGGTCGTTAGAGAGACAGCACTCTGCGGGCTTTAGCCGGTACTGTCCTAATTGTGAAATACTTTAATTAATAGTCAGCGCAAGAGAGATATCCTGCCGCGGCTCTTTGATCGTGCATCTCGAAAGATTATTCCGTACCGCGCTATCGGATACACGCAGCTGGATACTGTATTAATCAGATATGGTTTA
The DNA here is from genome assembly GCF_003227715.2 of Harpegnathos saltator. Taxonomy (NCBI): domain Eukaryota; kingdom Metazoa; phylum Arthropoda; class Insecta; order Hymenoptera; family Formicidae; genus Harpegnathos; species Harpegnathos saltator. Next base: position 1,540,934 of record NW_020229955.1, on the reverse strand, counting down.
TGTAATTCGCCGCTTCGTAAAGGTTGCGCACAGTTGATACCGACGAGGCAATTATATCACAAGGAAAATGGCACGACGAGACGCAATTGGCGCGAACAATATCGAATCGCGTGCGAATGAGAGAGAGAGAGAGAGAGAGAGAGAGAGAGACTCGCGCAAAAAGATGACTTAATGCTGCTCCCCGAGGATGAGGAGCCTTTAGTTACGAATGCTTCAGACGCAGCCTCGAATGCATCCTTTATAATGTAACGAGGAATTTATATCCTCGGCGTATCGAGCCATTTTCCACGGGCGGATGCGAGAGAGAGAGAGAGAGAGAGAGAGAGAGAGAGAGAGAGAGAGAAGGAGAGAGAGGGGGAAGAAGGAGGGAAGGGGGGGAGAGAGAGAGAAAGAGAGAGAGAGAGAGAGAGAGAGAGAGAGAGAGGGAGAGCGCGTTCGTCGTCGCTATTGTGGATGTTTCTGAAACAGACTCGCGCGGGCAGGAAGATGGGCAGGATCGAGGTAGGATGAAGGATTCACTGAAGAATGGCCGGACTCCGGCGCGGAGTGAAGCGCCGAATGAACCGCCTCTCTTAGTTTATTTGAAGGATTCACGCGAGTCTCTTGATCTTACGAAACAGATTGCTCGAATCGACGTGACGATCGCACAATTCAACGTGTCCCCGTTGAAGGAGGCAGAACTTCTTGGGAATCGAATTTCGCGCACGAGAACCGGGGATTCCGAATTGCCCTTGTTGCCGCGTTGTCGTTATTCGATCGACCTTTTTCTCTGGTGCCTCATCGAAAATTATCGCAGTGCTGATTATCATAAAGTGCTCAGGATTCTACTTGAGTTTCTTTCTGCGGTACGTGTCAGTCGCATAGACATCAATTATTCCGTCGTCACTTCTTCCTCTCTCTTTCTCCCGCAAAGACAACTCAAGGCCAAATATAT
>NW_020229955.1:1495000-1537500 GCF_003227715.2 Harpegnathos saltator | reverse complement strand
GCGAAGATGTACGAGAAATTACCAATGGACGCACGTAAACGCCCGAGTGCGTGCGCGCGCGCGCGCGGCGAGGGGGGCCGCTCCTTTTATTTTCCTTCAATTTCCTTCCTTTCAGGTTTCCCATCAGCCTTTCCATTAATATTAAAACAGAAGCGTAGCCTCGCGAGGGCTGTGTTTCAAAGAGGGGTGGCGGTGTTTCAGACCGCGCAGCACGTTTCCGTGGAGGTACCAACCGGCGAGGACGCGAGGGAGTGGGGGTTGAAGGACCACGGCGGGGGAGGGCCAAAGGGCGTTCGGCTCGTTTTTCATCTTCATCTTCTAGTGTTACCAATTTGAACTCGCTAGACCCGCCATCTCGCCCTCCAGTTTCGCCGCTTGTCTGGCCGCCTCCTCCTCCTCCTCCTCCTCCTCCTCCTCCTCCTCGTCTCGATTCACGCGGATAGCTGCGCTTCATGCACCGAGAACGAGCCGCTGCCGTGGCTGGACGCTCGCGCGAAATATCGCTTCTCTTTCTCCCCACTCGAGTAGAGGACAAGACGTTATCCGACGATAAGATTATCGCCCGCGGCGCGGCGTGTTCCCGCGGAATCGCCCGACAAAGACGCGCTCGTGGGAAAAGCTCCGGCCCTTGGCCGCGGTAACTCGCGATTATTTATCGTGACCTGGCCCTTTCTTACGCAACCCTCGTACGTGGGCAACCCTTTCGCCGGGGTCGACCAACGGTCAGCGAACCCCCGTTTCGGCTTTATGGGAACCGGTTTTCCGAATGCGCGCACGGCTGCAATTTTTCCGGACAATTTTTATCGCGAACCCGTTCGACCGGTCAACCGTGCGCGCTCGCGTCCAGGTGGTCATTTTCTGGCCACCCCAGTTTGGCTCATTCTTAAGCCCCCTCTCGCCTTGCCCGCCTCTTGCGCCCTTCCCGCCGCCCTTCTCGTGACCTCTTTGAGCCGTTGTGCGCCGCTTCTTAATTCCGCGGCACGACTCGTCGACGGGCGCGAGCGCGCGATCGATGTACCCTCCCGGACGCGTTGCATATTGTCACTTTCGCGCGATCGATCGTCACGAAGACACTTGCCATTGCCGGGGAGGAGGGGTGGGCGGGGGGAGGCCGCGAAAATAATTTTGGCAGAGTTTCGGTACACTGCGGGCGCGACGACCGTCGTGAGCGGGGTTGCGCTTCTTCCTCTACTCTTCTTTCTCTCTCTCTCTCTCTCTCTCTCTCTCTCGCGCGCGCGCACCAACGAAATATCCTATTTTCAACTCGGTCGCGACGAGCAGCCGGGAGTAATTAACCGACGTGGTCGCTCTTCTAAATCTGAAAGCTGTACGGATAAATATTCGTAGCCGCGGCGGATTTCCACGGCATAATGCGCGCGCGGGCGGTTGATTTTATGGGTAATATATATGAGAGGGAAGTTCGGTAATTAATGGCTTTTATTCGAGAGCGGCGAACGAGTGAAATAAACTCGGTCGCAAGTAATTGCGAGCCGGCTCTACGTGCGCATACAGAGTAGCCGCGATAAAATCGCACTTCTTGGCGGGGTAGTTTCCGGCCGGACTGGACGAGAGATCGAATCACGACGCGGCCTAAATGCACGTCAACGTAACGGCGATTTTAAACGGCGAGCCGCGCTTTTGCGTTTTTGCATCCATCGGCAATCGAATCAACTCGGCGAACGCGAGTTTTTCTTTCACCAATATATATATATATATATATATATATATATATATTTAATTACTGGCTCATGCTCCCCCGCGAGATTTTCCGCCGCGGCGCGTTAACGCGAGCGCGTGCATCCGCGTCGTCATCAATCTTGATTCCTCCCCTCCCCTCCCCTCCCCCCGGGCGCCGCACCGATGCCCAAAGGCTTTTTGTCGTCGTGGCCCGAAACTAATGCGCGCGATTTCACGTCTGACAAGACGTTGAGAAGGTTAGCTCGCCTCTTCAGTGTTTTACATTTGCATTCGATGGCAAGCCGCCGCCGCCGCCGCCGCCGCCGCTGCCGCCGCCACGCGGGCGGCGACGATAGAAGACGGTAGGGTGGCGGAACGGCAGCGGCGGTGGCGGTGGCGATGGCGGCAGCGGCGGGGAAGAACGAGGTGGATGGGGGTGATGTTTTGTAAGATCTGCTCGAGAGACCATTCGTCTTAGTATCTGCCTCGGGGGGCGGTGAAATATAAGCTAGATCTACGAGAAAGATAAATGAATCCATCCTCCCGCCACCCGCCGCCACCCCCGACCGCTCTCTAGACCGCCCTCACCTTCCTTCCACGTTGCCGACGCTACCCTCTCGCACGACGAGAGAAAACCACCCGGGACAAGAATATCGTTCTCGTGGCTTGCTCCTTCCTCCTCCTCCTCCTCCTCCTCCTCCTCCTCCTCCTCCCTTTCTCCATCTTCCTTCTCTTGCTCTGTCTTACCTCTTTTCTCTCTCTCTCTCTCTCTCTCTTTCTCTCTCCCCCCTTCCCTCCCCCTCCGCTCCCTCGTCCTCCTTGTATCCGTGGAGGAACACGTAAAAAGGGGAACGAAGCCTCGATTATCCCGATTATGACGTAACGTGCGTGCCATTTGCAGGGTGACGCCGCGCGTCGCGCGCGATTAATCATTTCGAATTATACAACGAGCGGATACGAGACGAGCGAGATGGTACAACGCGCGGCAAGATAAATCGAGAGTAGAAAAGGGAAGGATGGAGAGGGAAAGGGCGAAACGACACGCGTCGGTCCGAAAAGTCGGTCGGCAGGTGGAGAAGGCGAATGCGGTGCGCAAGGTGCGTGAAAGAAGCGGCGGGCGAGCGGCAGAGATCCATCACGCGGCGGGACCGCGACGACGACGGCGAGCGGAGAGGAGAAGGGCGGAAAGATCGAACGACAGAAACGATCGGAAAGAAAAGAGAGCAGCGCGAGAGAAGGGCTTCCGGCGGGACGAAGAGGAAGAAGAGAAGGAGGAAGAAGCGAGATCGTCGCGTCGCCGGCGTCTGCCGGCGTCTGCGAAGTCGGCCGCACCCGCCGCCCTCTTTCTCCTTCGCCGGATAAGCATCGCTTTGCATACGATCGCCATTTTGCGGGGAGCATAATTTAAATTTCGTTCCATTGTTTTGTCGCTCTTCTTACCCCCCTCTTGGCCCACCCTCTCGGCAGAGTTTCGAGTCGCCGACTTCGGGGGCCACCCTCGCCCCACCTTCGTCACGCAACCCTTCCGTGCACTGCCGCTTGCCGTGCCGTGCAAGCCCCTTCGTGCCCGCCGCCAGCGTCGTCGCCACCACCAGCGTACCCCGGCAGCGGCGGTGGTGGTGGCGGCCATTTGCATGAAATTAGAATCAGAATTTTCTTGCCGGAAAATTGGCCCCTCGCCGCCCAGTCGTCTCCGGGCCGTGACTGCGAAAATTTTAATTAATTCGCCGCGACTGGGACTGGGCGACGCCGCGCCACCTCGAGATTTAGGCCGCATCCCATCCGGAGGGGAGAGACGACCTGGTGTCGTGTATCTCGGCTGCGATACGTCATTTTTACGAGAGCCTCTCGCGCGGACTCGCGCGAGTCTGATCTGGAGGAGCGAGGAAATGGGAGGATTGCGAAATGTAGATCTCTCGGAGCGAGTTTGGAATTCATCTTGCGGACTCGTACCTCTTGGCATTATCATATCGCGCCTCCGTCCTCGCTTTTTTTATCGCTTCTCTGCATCTGTCGTCTAAACCCTGTTTGCAAGTATCAATATTGCAATTTGGTTTATTAAGTGGCGCAGCGAGCGAAAGAAACGCGGGCATCCACGGAAAACTCGATCCCGCGCTCCTCGATCCCACGTAATCCGAATATCCCGGAATCACGCGCGTTCTCCACCCTCCCTCCCTCCCTCCCGAGAGAGAGAGAGAGAGAGAGAGAAAAGGACGACGATCTCCAGCGACGAGCATCTCGACGAATAGCATTCGTTAATTTGACACGAGGCGCCGCAGACAGAGTCGTCGTCGTCGCGGCGCATCGCCGGCATGCGATACTTAACTTACACGCCGGTTGTAAGTATTTCAGCGTCGTATTAAAGCTCGTAAGCTCGTTATCTCCCGGCAAAAGGTATACGATAGAGCCTCGGCTCCGACGAGAGGCAATGCTCGGCTCTCTCTCCGTAGGAGAGGACCCGCGGAGCGTTTCATAGCGTTTAGCCTTTATGGCGTGTGGTTCTCTGCAGCCATCTACTCGAGCTAGCTCGTCGTCACCTCCCCCTTACCGCCCTCCGGCCGCCCCCGCCACGACACCCTCGCCAGTCCTCAGCCTCGGGCTCTCGCAAGCACGACGCGCCGCGGCGCGCTACGGCTCCGCCGCGGGAACAATGGACCGAAATAAATAGCCCGTCTTTCGTCTTTTGTTTCTTGGGGACCCATTGTTGCCGCCTCGTAGATAAGAAAACAAGAGACTCTGTCGCCGTGTTTACGAGCCCCGGCCCCGGGGCTTCTGGATGCTGCGGCCCCCTTTTTGCCTCTCGCTCCACACCGCCACCTCCGGCCTCCGTTACCGCCGCCGCGATACCGCCGCCGCCTTCCACCCACACGCGCGCCGTTTCTTCCTCCTTTCAGCAGCTCGTCATCGCTATCTCCGTCTCTCTCTCTCTCTCTCTCTCTCTCTCTCTCTCTCTCTCTCTCTCTCTCTCTCTCTCTCTCTCTCTCTCTTACTTCTCTCTCTCTCTCTCTCTCTCTCTCTCTCCTTCACCGCCCTTCCTTTCGCCTTTCGTAATCCCTGTTCGCGCGTCGCGCGACGTTCTTCGAGATCCGGCCGACACTTCGCCGCAGCGTCGCCGCTTCATTCCACCTGTCTGCCGCAAAAACCCCGCGAAACTCACCCCCACGGCCGAAGTGACCGAGGGGCTGTTTCTCGAATCGGCTGTCCTGCGCTTTTATTTCGCGCGATGCGCGCAGCGCTGACATAACCCCGTCCCGGTTGACTTTACACGCTTCGCACGGTTTGGGTTACACCACCGGCCGACTACCGAGCGCAACTTGCGCCCAGGTTGTTTGTCTTCTCTCGTGTAGCTCTAACAAGGCAGCACGTGGAAGTGCCCGTCGCAGATTCTCCATAGGTTTCGCACATGTTGCGGAGCGGCGACACATAGTGTAGTTAGGTATTTTTTGGTACACGCTTCCTCGCTCGGGCTCGGGGCAACCCCCCGAATTCGGCGGCAAAATTGACGAGTATCCGCGGAATCGAGAGGCATACGCAAGGATACTCCCATATCCGGACGAAAGTTTTACTGTCTTTTTCTGTCTTTTACTGTCATCTTCTGCCTTGTCCGTAATTCTGTGCGTTTAGACCTATTAGAACGTCAATTTTTAATTTATACTCACGACAGTACGAAGAAAAGTATCGAGCAGAGTTATGAAGCACATGAAGTATTGTGTAATGATTTATCCGAAATCTTTTTCCTATCCTTTATGGTTTCGAAGACGTTCAACATATTCGAAACCCATCCGACTCGCCTCGCGCCTCCTTCCGAGCGAATCAGAGGGAAGCAGAGAACTGGCAAGTGAACTGTGAACTGTCGGTTGGTTGCTACTCAGTGAAAAATGAAACATTTGCATCTCGATGCGTCGGAACGGACGCGCTGCGGAAAAATATCAAACGAAACGATAGCGACTGGCAGGAATCGCGAGGCAAAAATCTATATTCGCCGTTATTACGCCCCCTCCCCCTCCCGCTGCCTCACCGAGCGCGGTGTTAATCGAATGAAACTTGCCCAGATTATAACCATCACAATTCGTTTCGCATATAAAACAGAAATTCCTCAATTAACCGATTTTCTCAACTCCCGAGGGTAATGGCGAACGTTACGCCGCGCGCGATCGCCGACGATCTCGCCTGGCCGGCGAAAATTGGCGGATCCTCGTCTAACGCGTGTACACTAGGAAAAATGTATTGTTGCGTGAACAAAAATTTTGCTGCAACCACAAAATAATTTGGTTAAAATACGCCCGACAAAACTGTTTAATTCCTGTAAACAGATATCTTGTTTGATTACGGTTTGTTCGTGTAACGTAATACTTTTGTTACAGCAACCAAAAAGCTTTAACTGTATGAATTTTGTTAAAAATACTATAACTTTTTCTTAATATACAAAATCTGAATTTCAGTGCACAGAAAGACAAAATAGTATCCATCGGGCATTACGTTAGTTTATGTAGAGTAATATTTCGTTATTATATAATTTTTATTTTTATTTGAAATAACTAAAATGCTTGATTCTTATATATGCAGTCTAAAAACAAAATCGTTTGGTCCGGAGAAACAAAGCAGAAAATTATATTCAGTTGAGACAACTAAATATCTTGTTACATAAAACAAGCCATTTGGTTGCTATTAAAAAATGCCTCAACTAAACGACTTTGTTAGAGATACTAAATTTTTCCTCCTAGTGTAGGAACATGCGCGCGAGGGAAACGTGCGGGAAACGATGAAAACGTCTGAACGATTTTACTTTTGAAATTACACGCATCCCCCGAATGGCAATTGAACCTCTCTCGTTCGCCCGTTCGCGCTTCCTCTGGCGAAAGCGAGCCTGAGATTTTTCGACACTTTCTCGCACTCGCGCACTCTCGGTCGCTCATGCGCGCTCGCGGCCCTCGGGCCGACCAGTCTCACCGCGCAGTCCTTTATTTCGATGCAACAATAGAGAAGAATCGTCGTCGTAGAGCGGCTTGACAACGACACTGTGGCACCGGGGGCATTCACGGGCGTTTTGACCGCCGTTCGTGTGTCGGCCCGTTGCGACACGCACGCACGCACGCACGCACGCACGCAGGGGCACCCCTGGACGAGCTGGACATCGGACGGTCGCGGTCCCGTTGGGCCGGGGGAGCCTAATTTCGAAAACGGTAAACTGGTTTGTCCAGTTTCCACCTTTATTCGCTCCTTCGGCCTTCCTTCCTTCCTTCCTTCCTTCCGTGCCCGCGCCCGCTCGCCCATGGGGTCGCGCAGCCGACTGGACCCGAAAAGAGGAGAGGGCTGGGGAACGCGGGGGGAGGCTACTCGGCGGTCACTTTTTCGGACCGGGGTCCAGTCGGTCAGTTCCCATTGGACACACGACGCTGGTCACAGTTATTCGCCATTTTTCACGACGGTCGGTCGGTCGGTCGGTCGGTCCTCGCGAGCGCGACTCGCTCGGATTTTTCGCGGAGTCGCCGCAGGCTTTCCCACCGAAGCGAAGGCGCGACGTGGTGAAATGTGAAATCTAGTGAAAAGCCCGGACTGCCGTCTCGCGGCGTGAAGAGGCGATCTCGTGGAAGGAAAACCTCCCGGAGGAGGTTCAACTCTCTCAACGATCTCCCCGCGATCGTTGAAGACGTTGGAGACTCGCGCTCGGGCGTTCCGTGAGAATTCTCGCGGAGATCGTCGCGATTTGTAATCGGACAAATTAGGAGGGGAAAGAAGGAAACGCGCGCTGCCTGCGCGCTATCGGGCAGGAGGGGAAATAGCGAGCGAGATATTCGAGCGGCTGCTGCTCGAACTGTTGCTCGTTCCCCGACACGGCGCGGCGCGGCGCGGCGCGGCGGCGGGAAGCTGCGAAGGAGGCCGAAGTTTCGTGGAAGATCGCGACAGAGACAAAAAGGGGTTTCCGGAGTTTCTTCCTGACCCCTCGATCTCCATCCTCGAACACCCTCGCGCGATTCTCTCACTTTCCACGGGACTTCCTCCTCTTCCTCCTTCTCTTCTTCCCCTTGCTCCTATTCTCTCTCTCTCTCTCTCTCTCTCTCTCTCTCTCTCTCTCTCTCTCTCCTCCCGTCTTCCCCTCTTCGTCTTCCGCGCGCTGCTTCCAGGAGAACGCGATGTAATTCAAATTCGGTTAATTCCGGTGATTTTTCAAAGTTTCATTAGACACCGTCGGGCGGGAAAGAGGAGGAGAAGCGAGCAGGAGCGGGGGGCGAGCGGGGGCGGCGGCGGCGGTGGGACGTAGCCCCCGCGGGTGAAGTATGGCCCCATACTTTACTCTGTGGTCGGCGAAGGCGTCTTAGGCAAGTAAGGAATCCTGGAATAACAGGACTTGCGAGAGCACGAGGCTGGATGGCGGGTGGGTGGATGAGGGAGGAAAAGGAGGTGGAAGAGGAAGGAATATAAGGGAGAGGTGGGTTACACACCGGGGCCAAAGGATTGCCGGCGCGCGCGCGCGCGCGGATGGGGTGAGTGGCGCGGCGCGGCTGGGCGAGGAGCGCGCGGGGTCCGGGAGGAGATCTGAAATTGAAGCTACCTCGATTTAGATTAGACGAATTTATATCGTTCGCCGGGAAAATCGCTCGCGGCGCCTCCCCGGACGGCTCGAGGTCGCTTTCTTTGGATGTAACGGAGAGCCCTCCCTCTCGCCGTCCCACCGCGTAACCGTGCTGTAACCGCGCGGCTCTTGCTCGGATCATTCATTAGTGTCGCGTTCGCGGGACGTATCCGCGAGGGAGATAATCAAGTCACGCAATTACTTGTCCGGAAAAGATTCTCTCCGCGAGTAACCATCGAGCGCAGACTTCCCCCGCGCTCATTCGCCGCTCGATCGATCGATTGTACCGAAGCTCAAGCGAGACGATCGAGTTACTGACTGGCTATGACGCGATGGGGAAGTGTAATTTGAGATTGCCTCATCGGCATTTATATCTTTATAATTCGCCCGTAATTACATCTCCTTTTTGTGTTATTGACAGTCCGGCGAATTTTCAGATACCATTGGATCTTATATATCTCAGTCGATTTAATTACTCGTATCTTTCAATGAAACGTGCTGGTACCGGTTACTGACTGACGACGTCGACCGTGTCGAAATAGCGGCGAAATCGTGGCGTCGTCGGCGAGTCGGGCTCGGAGAGCCACGAGCAGCTCTGCAAAAATGGGACGAGCATCCTGCGCGATTCACCCCGTAATTTACGTAGGTCGTGGTAAAAATCGCCCGAATTACAGCCGCGGATTGGCCCCGCGAGGGGCCTTCCGGTTGCCGTTTTCTCCGGTCATCGTCGTAAGGAGGTCACACGGCGGCGCGCCGGTTGTGCGACGGGACCTCTTTCTTCCCTCTTTTTTTCTCTCTCCTCCCCCGGTGACGAGCGTGCATGCGAGCGAAAGGCGGCGGGCGGGCGTGCACGCATGCACATGACGCGGCATATGGCCTCCTCCTTCGATGAATCGTGATTTTTTCACCCAGTTCCCGGATTTTTCAGTCCCCGGACTTCCGGCGTCCTTCCGGCCGCCCGGCCAACGGCGATTGTCTGGCCGCGCGAACGACAGTCTCCGTCGCCTCGTCGCGTCACTTTGTCGCGAGTGTGTCACGTGTCGGCGCTCCCATCGTAAATAAGTCACGACGGAAACGGTTGGACAATTTTCTACCGGCTACGCGGAGAGGGTGGTAACTTTGTGACATCCTCTCAGCGACGACAACAGCAACGACGACGGCGGTGGCGGCGGCGGCTGCGACGAAGGCGAAGACACGACGTTGACGACAATGTCGACGTTGACGCCGGCGACAGGGTGCGACCCCTTCGCGTGCCGGCAACGGTCATTCCACCATCTTCGTAGGCGACTACGTCTGCGAAAGTACTGAAATTATGCGAAATTACTTGAGTAGGCGGCGCTCACCCTCGCGTGCCGACGAGCCCCCGCGAAAGAAGCGCCCGTGCAATTGTGCCGTGTGTGTGTGTGTGTGTGTGTGTGTGTGCGCGCGCACGTGAATAACACACGTGTCCTCACTTTGTGATTGGCACTTTGCGGCCATCGCTCCCCCCGTGCCGTCTTATTCGCCGCGCGTATTTACGCGGAAAAATGAACGAACTAGCGAGGAGACGGACGGGCGGACAAATTTCTCGAGTACAAACGAACGAGGGCTGGAGGGGAGACGCAATTACGGGAATTAAGCGTGATACACGGGGCCATTACGCGATCCCGAAGAAACCGGCGCGACGGCCGGCGCGAAAATTCGCTGACGCCAGCTGCTTCCCCGCCGAAAGAATTTCCTCGAGGATCGTTCCGTCGGGAGGGTGGCGCATACCCTACCCCGCCGCCACCCTCTCCGTAGCCATCCGTCGGCTTCGCGCGCTCGAGAGGAGTCCTTGGCGAGGGATGGTTTTAATGATTTTTGGGGGCTGCCAGGAATGGCACCCCTTTCTCTAACGGAGCGGGCGAAGGCGGGCGCGGTACAGCGGGGCATTTTTAAGCCCTTACTTTCGGTAGGAACCCTCTTCTCGCCGGTGCTCTCGTCGTGGCCCTTTCTCGTAGCTTTTACCCCGGCGAGGAAACCCGGGGGTGGTTTGTTTCGGCAGGACGAAAGGCGAAGGGCGGGCGCGGGCGATGGAGCGGGGCAGGGAGTGAGAGAGAGAGTGAGAGAGAGAGAGAGAGAGAGAGAGAGAGAGAGAGACGGCGGAGAGAAAGACTTGTAGTCCGGGGGTGGGTTGCTTGCTCGGTCCTGCACGAAAGATGGCTGGCAAAATGGAGGGATCTCTTTCTATTATGCCTCGTCCCTTGGCACCGGTCTCTCTATACGCTCCGAAGAACTCCCTTATCGACCTCCGAAAAACGGGACACCCGGTACAGAAAGAAGGGAAAGAGAGAGAGAGAGAGAGAGAGAGAGAGAGAGAGAGAGAGAGAGAGAGAGAGAGAGAGAGAGAGAAAGAGTGAAAGCCTCCGTCGAAGTCTTTGATCATCGACTTGGCGATTACTCGTCGGCGTATATTCTTTATTCGTTTTCGTCGATTTTTCATCGACTGTCTCGTATCCTCGACGTGCGGCGTATCACCATTTTGCGCCGTAAGATTCACAACAGAGACAAAGAGGTTACGTTCCCGTCAAGCGTCTTTCCGCGTTTGAGGGGGCAAACTCGTAGGGGTGCAGCTTGTAAACTGCCCGGGCATCGCACGAGTGCCGCGGTGTCGCCGCGTCTCACTGATTTATGTATAAAGAGCTGCAGCCAATCGCACAAAACAAATTAAATATACAGCCGATAGGGGGCCGGTGAAACGGGCTGACGAATACATTGCATGGTGAATTGCATTTATTTGCCGTATCTTTGTGGTGATTGAAAGTTCGGTCGAACATTGAAACAATCCATGGAAATCAACGCGGCGGCCGACGTGTTAAGGCTGCGAATTTCAAACAGACGAATATATACGGACGAGTGCCGATCGATTCGGCGCACGCCCGCCGTTCGAACGACCAGCGAATCGCGAATTGCGCGCGCGTGCGCGCGCTCGACGGAAAGCGCAATCTTTCTTCTGTTAATTAAGTCGGCAAAAGTACGGGTCTCACGACCGACGGGAGCGTACTTAGCGGTCGGAATAACCGCATCATCGGCGTCGGCGGCGTTCCGCTTTTCGCGGTACGGAAAGACCAGGCGGTTTTATAAATTTGGACGCGAGAGAGCGAGCGAGTGAGCGAGAGTGAGAGAGAGAGAGAGAGAGAGAGAGAGAGAGAGAGAGAGAGAGCGCTAAAACATTTTACCTAACTTCTTTGTAAAGCAATTACGATCGCGGCACATGGGAGGATGAATTTTTGCCAGAACCGCGGTATCTCATTTTTCGCGGCTGTAGTTCGCCCGCAAGCACGCGAGCGCGAGCTCGGGTCGGAACGGAAAAAAGAGAAGACGAAACTCTCCGGAAAAGTCTCGACCGCGTGCGTTGATGATGGAGCGCGGAAAACGGCTGCGGAAAAGCGCCGTGCGATTTTCCTGTTCGCAGCTCCCACCACCACCACCATCACCACCCTCCGCCACCCTCCGTCACCCCTTTCTCCTCCTGCCTCTGCTCCTCGCGCGCTCCTGTTCCATCTCCTCTTCCTGCCGTTAGAAGCGGAGGGGAGGAGAGCGCGGGAAGTCGCCTTCATTAGTAAACTTTCGTTTAAAATTTCTACCGTTCCGCGAGTAAAGGGCCGAGGAAGGGAACGGGGGAGGGGCTGGGAGGAGGGCAAGCGTGAGAGACGACGCCGAACAAAAACAAACGCGTCCTCCCTCTCCAGCCAAACTCGATTTTAACTTTCGAGATATAATTAATTTTTCGAGACCGCGCGCGCCGGCCCCGCCGCCGCCGCCGCCGCCGCCGCCGCCGCCACCGGCGTGTATCATCGCCGAGAAAAAGAGGATACGGAACGAAAGGAACGAACGAGTCATAATTATCCCGAGACGGTTTTACCCGACGGATGAAATGAATAGTCCGAGAGAGCGCCGGGCGTTCAGCGTTCTCCGACGACGTCGTCGTCGTCGCCGTCGTCGTCGCACTTTGTCGCGCTACCAGTTTTAATATCAAGCTATACACGCGCTCGCGCGCGATAATAATTATTTGGAAACTATCCATTCTCCGTTGAGCCGGCGAATCTGGTAATTCTACGATAATAACTTGAATTATTCGTCATAACTCCGGTTCTGCAAAATTCATCGGGTGCTCCGCGATTAACATTGGAAAACCGAAAAGGCACGGGGCGCATTATCAATGTGAAGCGAGAATTAATAAAGCGCGATTTAAGCGCTGCAGCGCGTCTATAAATTTGCAGTTTAATTAGTCGTCGGGCGCGCGTGCGTGCGTCTGCGTATATACGTGTGCGTGCGCGCGCACACGTGTGGTGTACGCGCGTGTCTAATTTATATCTGACGGTGAAGAGAGGGTGAAGAGCGAGCGAGAGCGGCGCGAAGGAACGGGCAGGAGGAGAGCTTCGCGGGATGATGAGCTTGGCGAGTCGCGGGGGAAGAAAAAAGCGGGCCGCGATCGCGCTTCTACGCGCGGAATAAGCGCGGCGCGCTGTGAATTTTGCGTCGCTCCCGGGGTGACCCCCGTCTCCTCGTTCTCGAGACGACCGCGGTGCGCGTCATGAAATAAATAGTAACGGAATCCTGTGAGCGAACTCTCGGCGCAACTACCATCCGCGCTATACGACGTGAGAACCCATAAACCAGGAATAACAAGCCGAGAGCCGAGAGAAACCGCCGCCGCTTCTCGCGTATACACGTCGAAAAAGTGGCGCTGCGCGCCGGCCAAGTGCTTGCGTAACGCGCACTCCGCACAAATATTATCCGGACGTGGCGGACGGGAAAAAATCCCTCTCCCTCCCTCCCGCCCCTCTCTCTCAACGCCAGCTCCCGTTGTCAGCGTCGCGCGTCGCGGGGGGAGCGGAGGGATTCCCGACGACTCGCGTCGACGAGGCGACGTAATTCGCGGCGTAATCTCGTCGGGCGTTGAAAACCGACGACGTCGGCGTACTCTCTCTCTCTCTCTCTCTCTCTCTCTCTCTCTCGCGGTGGGAATTTTTACCGTTCTTACATTATGCTCATAATGTATCGGCCGTCGTTTCCCGAGGAATCGTCCTCCCCTCAGGCTAAATCTATTCACACGGTGCGCCGCGCCGCGGAGGAAGCGCTCGCGGATAATCCCGTTGTCGCCGCGGTCGAACGGAATAAAAGTGGATTCATTCCTACATAAAACAGCGCACGACGACGACGTCGAATTAGCGAGTAATATTGCGAAAATTAATCAGCGAAAATCTCCGCTGTCAATTATGCACAGGGCTTCTATTTCGCGTGTGCGCGGCTCGTAGAAGAAGAAGAAGAAGAAGAAGAAGAAGAAGAAGAAGAAGAAGAAGAAGAAGAAGAGGAAGAATAGCAGACTAGAGATTCGTCGCATCGCGCATTCGGGGATCCGCGATAATAATTTATCGATATTTTTGCGTCCGAAGGAAGACCGACCATTCTTACGGGGATGACGTTCTCGCGCGTTCTGCCGCGCGCGTGAAATCGAATTATTATCGGCGATCCTCCGCTTAATTCAATCTACGCGCTCGCCCGCGAGAAAGCGAAGAATGATCTCATCCGTCTTTCCATCGTTACTTCTTGTTTTCCCTTTCTCTCGTCGTCCCGTGACTGGGAGATCGCTCGGCTACGGCGAGTAGCAGCCATCGCGAAGTGCCCGCTGAATTATTCACGGGGATGAAATATTGTTAAAGTGAGGTTTGTATGCAATTTTAATGCAAAAAGGGTCGGCCGCGGCTCCGGCTCTCGGATATTCTTCGGATATCGCCTCGATGTCGATTTCGCGGCGCGCGCGTTAAGCCTCGCGAGTTCATCGCCAGCCGGGGGGATGGCTGTTGCATTTTAAATGCTCCAGTCTCGCCAGACGTCTCGCGCTGCTCCAATGAATGGGCGCGCTGCTCGCTCTCGTGCGAGAATGCATTTTCTGCGTCACATACACACGTACACGTCCCGCGTCCAATTTAATCTCGTCTTTTCGCCATCGGAGTCTTTGACAAGTTCGCGCCTCGTCCGTGGCAAGTTTCCGATTCCTTCTTGCTGCCCCCTTCGGCCGGACATATTGCTCGGTCGCGGTCAGCGGATTGGCGCTTTGCGGTTAAACGCGCGGGCTATTACGAGCGCGTAAAGGCGCCGAGAATGCGGGACGAGAAAACGATG
This sequence comes from Harpegnathos saltator, assembly GCF_003227715.2. NCBI lineage: Eukaryota > Metazoa > Arthropoda > Insecta > Hymenoptera > Formicidae > Harpegnathos > Harpegnathos saltator. Next base: position 1,523,102 of record NW_020229955.1, on the reverse strand, counting down.
CGCGGGCGAACGCAAAGGCGCGAGCGGAAAGAGCTCGGCAAAAGGAAACGGAGACAACGGTGACAACGACAGGGTGGTCGAGTGTCTAGGGGGTGATGAGGGTGGGAGGTGGTGCTGCAGGAGGAGGAGAAGGAGGAGGAGGACACGGGGGAGGGGGCCGAGGCGAGTGCTCGTACGAATCGAGAGGGAAAGAGACCCGGGGATGCACGCACAGCGAGGTTTCTGCGGGCCTCCGCATTAAAACGAGAGGCGAATTCGAGTCTGGCAAAGTTTTAAATGATTTTCGCCAAAGTTGCCTCGCGAGTTGGTTTATTAGGAAAAGTCAATTTGCCCAGAGAGCCGAGCGAACGAGCGAGATCGACGGAGAGAGTAGGAGGGCGGATAGGAGGGCGGGAGGGAGGGAGAGAAGGATAGTGAGCGAGAAAGAGGCATGGTGGTGAGGGTGAGAGGAGAAGAGAGAAGAGCGATGTTTTAGGGGGAGTAAGGAAGAAAGGGGGAGAGCGAGTGAGCGAACGAAAGAGCGCGAGAGAGAGAGAGAGAGAGAGAGAGAGAGAGAGAGAGAAAGTCTCGACTACTAATACAGGTTGGAAAAGTCCTACAAAATTACGACGTTGCATTTCTCCTTTCGCGTAACGCCCACACCGGGGCGGGTACAGCGCTCCGACGTCGACGGGTGACCAGGGATGCTGCTTACCTCCGAGAGACGTTCGCGATCGCGTCGAGAGAAATTTAAGGCACCACCTCGTCGATGCCATGGAACGCACTTACTGCAAAGTTTTACGAGGAGGAAATTGCAAATTGAAACTCGGGTTTTAGAAAATATAATTTGCACAGGCGAGTCGTACCTATATATATATATATATATATATGTATAAAAATATCTTTCATTGAGTCTATCCGGCGACGGGAAATATCGAGTCCCGATAATATCGTCCGACAGAAGATGACGCGAGATCTAATGACATTCTGATAATATACTTTGCATCGGTCGCGAGCGAATGAAGAAAATGCATCGTAGCTCGTAGTGAGAATCGAAACCGAGGGGAGAAGAGAGTCTCGTCGTGTTTCATTCACGAGGGAAATAAATAAGAGTAATACAGCTCCGACTGTTGCAAGGTAATCGTGCGGGCGCACGATTGCGTGTTTCGTCGTCCAACGTGCGTCAGCGTGGTCGATGATAATCACTGGCCTTGTCGAGCGACGCGTGGACATATATATATATATATATATATATATATATATATATCTCGGGGGTTACGGAATCCGGTGGCCGGCGGCCGTAAACGAGCGCTCCTGGAAAAAGTCGTTGAAATCGCTCCACCCGCCGCGGTCACCGATGTAAAACGCCGGGCTCTTACGCGAAACAAGAGCCGGGAAGTCGGAGTCAATTTGACCCCTGGGTTCCGCCGGCCGTTCGCATCCCCGTGCGAGTTAACGCGAACACGCCGGCAGCAAGGGTGAAGGGTGACACGAATATACGAGCAAAAAGTGATATCTCGCAAAGCGGATACTCTTCTCCTGGGAAGAATATAAACCGGGCGAGGTTGCGAACGGGAATCGTGTTAATTACCCGCCGAGAATATACGCGACCCTGTGGGTCGCGGAAGAAGAGGAAGAAAAGGAAAAAGAAGAGGAAGAAGAAGAAGAAGAAGAAGAAGAGGGAATATGCGTGACAAGCACAACAATCGAGAGACAATCGATCCGCGCGGAAGGCGCGCGAGACGGTGGATCGATCAGCGGATTTCGAAACTTGCGTATCTTTCACGGTGCGACGGAGCGAGAGGGGACGAAGGAAAGAATACGACGGATGACTGTCGAGGGTAGCAAGCGAAGGAGCACTTGTTCGCAGAAGCCAGGTTCGCCCGCGCAGAGAGAGAGAGAGAGAGAGAGAGAGAGAGAGAGAGAGAGAGGGAGAGAGAAAGAGAGACGGAGGGATAGAGAGATGAAAGAGAAAGAGAGAGAGGCACGACGGCGAGACCGGGAGAGAAAGGGCGGAAGAGAGACAGAGCGAGAAGGAGAGAGGTCCAGGAGCGGGTCCACCAGGCTTGCTCCTCCGTGAGGGTGGCTCCTCTGAATCAATAAGAACTGTTTCCCCCGCGGATACCCATCCCCGTTCTCACCCCCCCCTCCCGCCCTCCCACCCTCCGCCTCATTCCCGCCGTCCCTCCGTCCGTTCCCCGGTCTCCTCGTTCGTCGCCTCGTTCTCGTGGCACCCCTACAGGCCGACCTACCACCTTCAGCTCTGCTTCTCAGTTTTCTCCCCTTTTTCCTTTTATTACCGCGAGGAGGATGAGTAGGTGGGTCGACCCCGGAGGCGGGAGCGGCCATCTTTATTTCTCTCCTACCCTCCACCTCGACCTCCTCTTCCTCCTCCGGCTTCTCCTTTCGTCTCCACCATCCACCGTCCTACGGGGGGGTAGGTAGGTCCTACGACCTCCATCCGTCTTGCCTCGCCGAGCTCCCTCTTTCTCTCCCTCTGACTCTTTCTTGCCCGCTTCCCTCGCCCACTGACGTGCGAGAACTCGACCTTTTGGAAACGAGAGCCGCTTCCAACGGTGTCTTTCCACCTCTTCTTATTCTTACCGCCCCTCGGCCCCGCGTGTCCCGCGCGCGCCACCGGCGTGTCGTCTACCCGACGCCCTGCCAACCCTCCGCCCTTCCGCGTCCCTCTTCCTCCCTCTCTCTCTATCTCTCTCTCTCTCTCTCTCTCTCTCTCTCTCTCTCTCTCTCTCCTGTTCCTTTCCTGGAGAATAATTTCAGTAGTTTTCTATAGATTACGCTCGCCATCCCGCGTGCGCGCGGCGCGCGATAGCGGGCTGTCACGCGGGGGCAAATTTGGCCTCGCTGATGATCGCTCGGATATTTCTTCTTCTCCGAATTGCTAATATTAGCACGTAGCGGCCATGACTTGAACCCTGATGAGCGGCTGCTCTCTTCTGACTCATTCCACGCGAGTAATTGCTATTCTCGGGACAGATATCGACAGGTATAAAAACCGTGAACTCTCGCCTACCACGATCGTTAGTCGAATTCGGCCGTGTTGACGTTTTTTGCCGGTGTTAGAGCTACATCTCACTTGACACTGTCGAATTGTCAGTTCTAGTGATTGTCGTCGTTCGTGAATAACGTGCGCCGTCAAGGCTGTGAAAAAGAAAAGGAGAAGGAATACGAAAGAAGCGGACGGAAGATTTTTCGGCGGGATGATGACGTGTCCGTGAATTTTGCCGAGTCGAGATTTCAGGTTCCACGTCAACTCACAAATCCCATCGGCTTAAAGGACACTACGAAGGCTATACTGTCCGACCTCGATGCGATAAATGGTTACTGTGTGCAATTTTTGTTCCACATTGTGTTGTGGACTTGGAGACTTTAGAATTGTTTCGTACTCGATTGTCTAAATATCTACATGTGTATAATAAATATAGAGGGAAAAGTGAAATGATAAATCCGACTTCCTTACGATGTCCTTTCATTCTTTATTCTCTACATTAGTATTGGAAATGCGTGTACACGTACAAAATATGTATTTCTTATTTGCCGGCGATGCATCGTCGTATCGGCGATATGTCGCTGTCCGCATCTTAACGTTTTTCATGCTTCGTTCTTTGGAGCTTCTCGATCCAACATCCTGCCGGTTATCCCGTCATGGCACTCCGAGTGCACTCCGAGTTCGCATAACCGCGTACGTGCGATTCGATCGGAGAAACGTGCGGCGATTAGCACGGTGTCGACGAGAACCCGAGTAAGCGTCTGAAAGAAGGGGAAAGCGATGAATTATTTCGCAGAACACTAATCTTCAGTGAAGAAAGTATGGAATACCAAAATAATCGGCAGTAACGACCATCGCACTTTCCACCAGGCGCGCGAGATATCGAAGCGATCGGCGGGAAGGACGTTACCCTCTCGCACTAATCGCCCGCTGGCGAATGCCGATTGATCGCGCAATGAAAACATTCCGCACCTTTCGAGGCGAGTAAACATAATCCGCGTGCCTTGCGTACTTTTCCGAGCCGTTCATTAATCGCGAAGCCAGCGAGCGTCGCGCACGTGTCACGGACTATACGTATAACGGTGTGTTATTTATTATTCCTCTCTCGGGCAATCGAAATGTTTCGTCCTGCAAATATTCTCCACTCGGGCTCTCTCGTCGGCATCGCGTTATTTAACACATGTATGTCACCCCGATCGAATCGCATCTGCGCGAGTGTCAGTGTTTGTTGGTGTCAGTGCCATTGGCGAAGCGGCCAAGATGCCGCTGTTGGGTCAAGGAGCCAGGACGAAGGCATGGGACGCGGGCAGCGTCGTGTGTTTTCAAGGTACGTCAGATTATTGACGAGTTTACTATACACGAGTTTCCGTCTCTGACGGACTCTTCGCGGACGCGCCGAGGATGAGAAAACGGCCGAGTCGAAATTTACGTTCGTAGCTCATGGTTGTTCGGCGAATAATTACAGCTGCGTTAGTCTCTGATTTATTGGTCAATCTATTGCGCCGTACTTATTACGTCGTTTCAAACGACAAGAAACGTCGATACACATGAATACGGAACCTGTAATTAATCGCGCGCTCTCGATCCAAAATCGTATGTGATTTGCAATTATGAACGTCGGCCTTAGGATATGCTGCAAGTATCGCGGCTGTTGATTTTTACGTTTAATGACGCTCCTCGCGCCGCGAGTTGTTTATCTCTACGCACTTATTGCGCGAAACCCGAGTTTGAAGTCAGTGCACACTGCCTCATTAAACGCATAATTATTAATCTCGCCTTACAGCTTCTTCTGCATCAGCTCTTTTAAGAGCTTCAAATTCTATCGAGATTTCTGACGTCGAACGAAGAGAAAACGAGATTACATTAGGTGAGGATAAAAACATGTTGCTTCCTTTAACCATTCGTCCATCAGTCTTCATCCAATTATTTAACACTTGCTTATCTCTCTCATATGCTTCCTGCTCGGAAAATGATATAATAAATAAATTGTTGACTAGGAAGAAAAATAAAGATTAAATTAAATAACGAAAGATAATTAAATAATAATAAATAATTCTGCAACGAGTCTCTTATCTCAAGACTCAACGTGGAGGAAACAGCGATTGCCAATTGTCATCAGCGAAATAGAACAATAACAATCTTACATCTCGCGATTCTTCATCGGTCCTTCGAGTTCGCCAGAATTTACAGGATTAATGTAGAAACAAAATTTCGACTCGGGCTCTCCTCTCTCTGTTTCTCTCCGTCTTCGCCTCTCTTCCTCTTCCCAAGTCCCTCATCCTACTACCAACAACTCGCTATTAGTTCCCCCATAATCGTGAAATCCCATCGAGAGCCAAGATCCCGGGAGATCATCCTGCGGCTCGTAATCGTCAGGATCTTCAACGAGGTACCACAGGTGTCCGCACGGTCAGAGCGGAAACGCGGGGTACGATGTCGGCGCGGGTGCTGGAAGCGGCGACGGCGGTGGCGACGACGTCGGCAACGGTGGCGGCGGCGGCGGCGGCGGCGGCGGCGGCGGCGGCGGCGGCGGCGGCGGCGGCGGCGGCGGTGGCGGCGGCGGTGGTGGTTGTCGATGGAGGTGGAATTGGGGAAAGAGGGATCGAAAGAGAAGAGCGAGAGACGCGAGAGAGGACACAGAGGGCCGGAGAGTGTTGGAGACAGTTGCCGCGGTGTTGCCGGATCAATTTCGGTGGACCGCAGACACAAACTGTTTCAGTGGACTCAATCGAGCGGTTCTATCGTTGCCCCCGTTCCTTCTCTCCGTCTCTACGGCGCTCCGTCTCGCTCGCACATGCCGCAGCATCCGCGCGCGTCTCGCTCGGGGATCAATTCTCTCCCCCGGCGTTTGTTCGTTCGCTCGTTTGTTCCTTCGTTCTCCTTCGGAGCCTTGCTCTCGTGTCTCCCTACTCTCTTTCGGCTTTATCCTCTCTCGGCCCGCTCTCTCTCTCTCTCTCTCTTTCAACATTATCCCTCTCCCGCAGCGCGCGTCCACGTCATAGTTTCGTCATTTGCCCGTGTTTCATCATCATTAGGCACGCGGTGCGCCTTGGAAATTACGACGGGACACGCGCGTCCCCGCCGAGCCGAACTGATTTTCTTTGTCTTTGTCTCGGGGAATTCCGAGGAAACGAGGGATACAAGTAGCAACGATCGCTGCGACATCGAGCCTACGGCCGGACCGGTCTCGATGGATTCCGCTCGGCGAAGCTTTATCGCAAGCTCGCGCAACCTTTGTAATCTCGCGATACTCTTCGCTCGCTCGCGAGAGGAGAAGCGAGCTCCGCCGCGTCGCCAGCCGGCGAGGCGAATGTCGGGCAATCAGCCGTCGCTTATTTCGAGAGCAAACAGAGCGCTTTGCCGCGACACGTATAGAGCGGGTCGCTCGGGTGGACCGCCGGGGGATGATGGGGAAGGGCGGAGATATGTGGCACCATACGCGCTCGCGCGTCTTTAATTAAACGCTCACCGCCTTCCAATTTCCGAGCGCTCGCTCCTTTTCCCTTTTCTTCCTTTTCCGCGCGACGTGGCGCGCGTGCCCCCTCCTCCCCGAGCCTCTTCCGTCTCGTTATTAATATCGATCCCCGCGATTAGCCGGAAAATCACTCACCCCCTCCCCACCTCGCCTCAAGATAGAGCGCCCTTGACACGCGGAAAGTATCCGTTCAGCTGTAATCGGCCGGGGTTCCCAGCCTCGCGCGCCGGCGAGAACGTTGGGGCCGAGTCAAATCAATCGGATCGATTTAATATGCGTCCAACTGCTGTCGAGTAGGAGACGACGACGGTAACTGGATTATCGGTGCCATCTTAAATCGCAGACATCGAGGGTCGAGTCGCGCGCTCGAAGGGTTGATTTAGCGTAAGCGGGCGCGTAAGCAGGAAGGCCGAAGGAGCGCGACGCAGGGGGTGACTAATGTCGGGCGGGGGGAGGGAGCGGGAGGTGAGAACGATGACAAGGAGAGGAAGAGAAGAAGACAAACGCACGCGCGACTGCGAGCGTGTCTGCCGGTCCAATTAAGTTTTTCAACCCCGAAAGAGATCGACGGAAGAATGGCTGAAACGAAGTAATTAGCCGATGGGCGGGGGGTGTCGCGAGTTCGACTAAGGTGGAGGGTGGCCGAAAGGCGAAGGGGGTAACCTTCTCTCTAGGGCTGCCGCCGTTAGCCCGAGGGGCGGCTGAACGTAATTAAAGAAGGAGGCGGAACACACCGTCTTGAAGCCCCCTCTCTGTCCGCGCTCTCTCTCTCTCTCTCTCTCTCTCTCTGCCTCTCTGGCGGTGCACTTATTTTAGATACGGAAAATATAGGGTGGGCGAGCTTCATGGCGATGTAAGCGGGAGTTGTACCTACGAAAGCGGGGTAACGGAACGAGCGAGAGGGTTGTCTGGGTTGGTGGCGTCGGCGGCAGCGGAGGAGGAGGAGGAGGAGGAGGAGGAGGAGGAGGGGGGGAGGTGGTGAGGAGGTGGTGGTGAAGAGGCGGGGGGCAGCGAAAGACTTCGTTGTTTCCAGAACATTTTACTCCGTTTCCTCCGGCTGGCGCCTGCTGTCGGGCCTCTCAAAGGACGAATTCGAGTTCGCCGTCTTCCTCCTCCTTTCCTTATTCCGCTGTCCTCCGGCCCCTGTTTCACCCTCCTCCCCCTAGTTCGCTCCCCCCTACCCTAGCGCGCCCCTCTCGCCCCGCTGCTCTCTCCTCTTTCTCTCTCAAAGCACTCTGTAATTCCCAGCAGCCTTCTCTCCTTCGAGAAGAGAGAATCTTACTCTTGAGAATTTTCCTCTCGCCAAGATTTTCATAAGTTTCCCCGCTTCCGCGCCCCCCCCGCCACCTTCGTCGACAGTCGGACGTTAGCGTTGCCGTGGATCATTAATTTGTAATTTTTGTCGTGCGGATATTCTCGAACGTTCCCGTAAACGCGCAGACACTTGTATGTTTCAAGTTATTCGACAATACACATTTATTCTCGACGCCAACATATATTTTGCATCATTTAACATATTTCGCATAACGCCGCGAACGCATGAACGATCAATCGCGACGATTGCCCCAGTCGGCGCGACTGCCCCGGCGCAGATAACCTCACACGTGAAAAATCGTACGGGAGGTCAGACGTGTGTCGTCTAATTTGCATTAATATTACCAATTCTCCTTGTTCGCGCGACTCGATCCGAGACTCGAGGCGCGCCGCATTTAACTTTTAATTACGCCGCCTGCCGTGCGGCGAGCTCGCGCCGCGTTGATGCGATTTTAATTAGAAAACTCCATGTTTATTAAATTAAAAACATCTTACATTTTAACGAGAGTGCGTGTGTCCTCCGCGCGACGACTTGGCACGCCCCACGATCATCCGCCGGTGAATTTCAGCCGGTGCTGACGCGCGTGTTCACGTTGCAGTCGCAACGGAGGAGCCGATGCGTTCATTAGCGCGCGCCGAGACCTTCGCCGACCGAACACTCGCGTTTGACCAGCGACCATACTCGACGACTATAGCTCGTCGTATACAGGGATACCCGTCGTATCTCTTTGAGAGATACTCCATCGTATCTCCAGAATGATCGTCACGACGTTCGATTTGGCCGCGTTCATTCGCTCGTCGCTGACGTCGCGCCGTGGCTGTGTACACGATACGATGCCCGTTTCCATACACACAAACACACATACACACACACACACACACACACACACATACACGCACGCACGCACGCACGCACGCGCGTACGTATGTACGCACGTATACGCGCTCGTTGTCATTATATCAAGAAAGTTCGCCGGTCCTGCGAAGAACAAAAGCGTCGGCAGGGGCCGTCCAATTAGCACGTAGCACTGCCTTACCGGCGTCCTCCAACGTCGAACGGCTCTAAGACGCCTTTTCTCTGGCCGAGGATCGATAGATGTGTGTGCGTGAGTGTCTGTCTGTGTACATATCTTTCTGTGCGGGGCTCTCTCTCCCTTAGTATGTGTGTATGTGTGTGTGCATAAGCGAAGAACGGCGAAGGGTGGTAAGAGGGTGGCGTAGTAGACGGGGATGGCGAGCGAGAGAGCGCGAACTAGGGGTGGGTGGCGGTGCGCGAGAAGGAAGAAAGGCAGCGAGATAGAGGCAGCGAGCGCGCGGTCCGCCCCTCGGGGGTTGATATTTAAATCTCCCCTTTTCTAATTTCTCCCCTCTCGGCCCCGCGCAGCCCCCTCAGCCCGCCTCTGGTACTCCGTTCCGCTTGCCCACCCTCTTCCATCCAGCCACCCCATACCATCCTAACAGCCCGACCACCTCCCCCCGCCCTCCCCCCGTCTCTTACGCCCGCCACCCACTCTCTCCATTTCCAAGCGGCTCCGCCAGCGCGCCGGCCGCCATCATGAAAATATTAAGAACTCGGGAAAATGGCCGCCCCCACCCGCGAGCTAAGGAAAAGCTGGGGTCTCTCTCGCACACCCCCTCGTGTTACCGTTCCATTCTCTTTCTCTTTCACGCTGTCTCGTCGTCTCTCTCGCATCCTGTCTCCCGTTCTCTCTTCCTCCTTCTCTCTCTCTCTCTCTCTCTCCCTCTCTCCCTCTCTCTCTTCTCTTTCTTTCTCCCCTTTCCTCCCCCACGCTCTCCCTCTCTCTTTCTCTCTCGCTTCCACCTCCGTCTTCGGTACGAGAGAGTGCACGCTACGTCTACGGACACGTACATGGACGTCGACGTCGGTGGCGAGGACTGGCGGGCTGGGGCGGGGGGTTTGATACCGGTACCAAGGGGTAGTAGGAGTGCACCGCACCTTCGCGAAGGGGCTGCAGCCAGCCAGACTTTCCGGGCAGAAACTCGTTTTCTCACCGGCAACTTCGTTCGCCTTCGTCTCCCCCACCAGCGGCAGCTTCTTCGTCGGCGGCGGCTCGCTCGTCGTTAGAGTTCTTCGAGTTCAGTCGCTCGGCGCACGGACAATCTTGCCCTCCACCCGGCGCGACGCTCGCTCGCGCACGACGCCCGATGAATAAAAATCACCCCCCGTTATTCTTGGCCGTACAGCGCGCAGCGGAGCGGCGCGTTGGAAATGACTGTGCGGCTTCACGCCGCACGCCACGCAGATGCGGCTGATAATGAACCTCCCTCACAGCTTTGGTGGTAGCCGCGAACATGTGTGACGCGACATCTCGCGTTCGCCTCGGCCGCGTGTTTCTTCCATTCACGAAGAAGTCGATGCCTCAATAATGCGCGGGCGTGACACAGTCCTCGTGACAGAAAGATAAAGAACTAATGAAGGGGGGGTCATAGACGTGTGAAAGATTCAACGATTCGACTCGTGAATAAAAGATTACGCGTCTCGAAGACCGAGAGAGAGAGAGAGAGCGAGAGCGAGAGAGAGAGAGAGAGAGAGAGAGAGAGAGAGAGAGAGAGAGAGAGAGAGAGCCGTAGAAAACCGCGGAGCGAAAGACACGTCGCGCGAACACTCCGCGGCGAGCGTTATTTTTATTTCATGCGGAACATTTGAATCGCAAAGGAGAGCCGCGCGCAGAAGAGCCGCGAAGAGCCAAAAGAAGCTCCGCGTCGAAAGAATAAAAAATGACGTCGCGGTTCGCCTTGACTTTGACGTGCGACAGCAAACGCACCCGACGCGGTTCGGATGAATGGGGTATGAGTTTGTCCCACATTCGGCTAGCTCTCTCTCCCTTTCTCTCGCCATCCCTCTGTCTCTCTCTCTCTCTCTCTGTCTCTCTCTCTCTTCCTCTCCCTCTTTCTCTGTCTCTCTCTCTCTCTCTCTCTCTCTCTCTCTCTCTCTCTCTCTTGCTCTTTCTCTCCGCACACTCTCTCCCAGCGCGGGTGCGTGCGTGTACACGCGCGCACGGGGCTGTGCGAGTAACATGCGTACGTGCGTGCGTGCGTTTGCTCGTCTACGGATTACCTCGAGCCGAGTTGCGTCGCGTCGCGCGACATGAAACACGTGGCCCGTAAACGTGTGCGCCACCACGCTCCGTCCTCGAGATTAATTACGGCGATCGGATTATAATTATCAGTACGCGCTCTTTCGTCTCAAACAGCGCGAAACGCATCGGTCGCGGCCGCGGAAAACCGATCGCCTCGTCTCGCCTTCCCAACCTCCCCCTCCCTTCCCGGCCTCCCCGTCACTTCGTCTCGCCTCGGGCGACAGTTAATTATTTTTAAATCGTTTAACGCGGATAACGAGAGAGAGAGAGAGAGAGAGAGAGAGAGAGAGAGAGAGAGAGAGAGAGAGAGAGAGAGAGAGAGAGAGAGAGAGAGAGAGAGAGAGAGAGAGTGAGCGTGGAGGGGGAAGGGAGGATTGATGTATACACCGAGGCGATGTGTAAACGCGCGTAATTAGCTTTTACTCGGCGGCGTCGCGGTGATTTACCTTGTCGGCCAATAACATTCATTGAATGGATAAAAAAGCTCGGGCGCGCATTCACGCCGTTGTTTATTCGCCGACGGCCGGACTCGCGAGAGTTTTGTTTATTCGCCGGCCTCCCATCGCCTCCTCTCCCCACATCCCCTCGCCCTCCTCGCCCGCCTCACGCCACCCCCCCTATGCCTCGTGCCCGGTCCCTGGAGCCACGAGCTGGTACCGCGGCAATTTTTCCGAGAAGCGTCCGCTTTTTCGGCAGTCGCGCTACGTAATCAATTAATATGCGAGCGCAACGCGGAATTACTATTTGATTCAATTTAATTAACTCGATACAGAAATTCAGATTAATTTAACATTTGCTTCGATAAATATGCAACAGTGACGTCGCCGATCAGTAGAAATGCAATTTCCATTATGATAAACGCGGTAATACAGTAGCGATTTCTCTATTTACATTTATATAGAATTCGTAGCAAGTAATCCGTGCACGCGATATATATATATATATATATGTGTGTGTATATATATGTGTATATATGTATATGTTTATGTGTATATGTATGCGTATACACAAGTATATCGAAGCGGTCGCGAAAGGTAAGCCGAGAGATCCCATCGTGAAATAATAATCACACATTTACGTCGCGAGTCGCGAGCCGTTAACGCAGCAACGATCAAGAAATCTTGATGGGCGACCGAAGACGCCGGTATCCTGCGAGGATAATCCCGCGAAAGAATGACAGAATTTCAGGGTGTTTCCGTAAGTATACAATCTCTTGGAAACCCGCAGTCGATCCCTTTCAGCCGGCGTCGCTGTAACGTCCCGGGTAATACGTCTTCGTCAACGGCCGCCATCTTGGCCACCAAAAAGGGTGAGGTGGGTCACGGGGGTGCGGCGGAGGTGGTTGGGAGCGATTAAGAAAATGAAGATAGATACTATAGGATAAAGGAGCCCGGAGGAAGGCACCCGTGACGACGGCGTGACGAGGAGGGAAGACGCGAGGGTTGAGGGGGTTGCAGGGTTGGCTGGCTGGCTGGCTGGCTGGCTGGCTGGCTGGGCGATCAGCAAGAAATAGCTTAGAAGAGGGCTTGATCGCGCGGAAGATTTCCAACACGTCGGTTTAATCATGCGGCATCATTCCAGGGCGCACTACGATCAATTCCGTCCCTTCTTCGGCCGAATTTACCGCGACGTTGGCGCGCCACCCAAGATTTAGGGCTACTTCGACGCGTCATTGTCGAACGCGAGACGGCTGATCGCTTCCGAACCGCGAACGTTTTCGAGTGCGATGTTGTCCGCATCGTTTATGTCCAAGTGGAGAAGGAAGAGAGAGAGAGAGAGAGAGAGAGAGAGAGAGAGAGAGAGAGAGAGAGAGACAGAGAGAATTATTTGTAGGCGATCAAGGGGATGAACTGACGATAGCGTGCGCGATTAGTGGAGTAAGGTGCAATTTGGAAAATACAACATCCAACATGCCAGAGAATCGTCGAACGTCCCGAAGAAACACTCTTCTGAAATGCGACGTTTCGTCGGTGTCTAAGATTTTTCAGCGCGATTTCGTAAACACACGCAAATGCACGACCTGGGCCGAGTGTGGGGACGCGGTCGATCGGCGCTGTTGGCGTGTAACTTAAATCGGGTCGTCGTTCTTGGCCGTCGTAACGCTCGCAACGAGCCATTCTGAAGAACGCTCCTGAGATAAGTCCGCCAAACGACGGCGTGCTTTCTCTCTCTCTCTCTCTCTCTCTCCCTCTCCCTCTCTCTCTCTCTCTCTCTCTCTCTCTCGAGAGAGAGAGAGAGGGAACTGGGGGACGCGTCGCCCCACGACGAAGCGGAAGAAGCCGAGCGAACGAGAGCGAGCGAGCGAGCGAGCTGGAGTCGCGGGGAAATATGGTTGGCTTGCCATTCATCTTTTTATGGGGCACTTAAGTGGGGTAGCCATGGCAACGCCCGTAGTATCAGGAGCAATCGTAAAATTAAGTAATGAGAAGATAAGAAAATATCATCTTGCCCGGGTTCCGCAACCCGCCGCATCCACCGACCGACCCGCCTTCACGCGACCGTTCTCTTTCTCCCCCTTTCGCCGCAGCCGCTCTCTTTCCATCGTCTTTATCCTTCTCTCACTGCCGCGCCCGCTTTCTCGACGATGGCTGGAACAAGCGCGAGAGCCTTCGGGCGGTTACCAGCGGTTACCGGTGATGGTACCCGCTGGTAGACTGCTAAAGTGGTTCCGAAGGGGCGCGATAGTGGCTGGAAGGGGGCAAAAATGGCCAAAGTTTCGTCCGACGCGCCCACTCCCCGCCCCCTAACCCCCTTTCTCGGCGTCAGAGCCGCCGCGAGAATTTTCAGATAAACGAGGACATTCCGTTCGAAATTATGCCAGGTGAAGAAGTCTACGTCGACCCTTCTATAACGGCTGACAGCCAGCTTCTCTTGTTCGTTCTCTCTCTCTCCCTCTTCCTCTCTCCCTCCCTCTCTCTCTCCCCCCCCCCCTCTCGTTCACCGTCGCGCGAGAGTACTTATCATTTTTCACAAAGCCGTTAGGCGATACCCGTGTTGTGTGTCGCGGGATGCTTTTAGGGCCGCCGTGAGTTACGCCAGCGATGCTCTCGATTATGCAGCGAGGATCGTACGATCGTGCAGTATCCGGGCGGTGGCTCGCGATAAATATTGCGAAAATATAAGGCGCCCGACATCGTTGAGGAGTGCGCTCTCAGGAGGATCTGGCGATCGCGAGCTATCGAGCCGTTGTTCCTTCGTCGCGCGTCTCCCTGCGCGGAAATACATGGAAATATATTCACGGCAGCCGCGTCTTAATTAGAAATTATCGTCAAAGTCGGTGTGTATGTGTGCGCACGTGTGTATGTGCGTGTATGTATGCCGTGTATGTATGTGTCTCTGTCCGCGTTTACGCGGAAATTTTTCCGAGACCGTGCGATTGAGCGACACCCCTTCCCTCTCACCCCCAATAGGATAATTGCACTTATCGAAGCGTTCGATACGCTCTCGGTGACGACAGCAAGCTGCCAACGAAAGGAAAGGAAACAAAAAGAGGGGTGAGAGAGAGAGAGAGAGAGAGAGAGAGAGAGAGAGAGAGAGAGAGAGAGAGAGAGAAGGGAAAGCCTTTTGCGGGCCGCTTCGAGGGCGTGCTCCGATAAATTCGTAGATCGCCGATTTGTCCCGAGCGAATAAATCGCGGATGGTGAGAGCGGGTTGCGCTCGTATTATCGCCGTTAACGTTCGACATTAATGTTTTTGTCGGCGGTTTGCGGTCGGGTAGTAAACAAGTGATACACCCTCTTAACCCATCCCTCGCTGCTCGCTCAGACAGGGTTGCAGCGGCTCGCCGCCCACCTCCGCTTCGCTTACCCCCGCAGGTGCCTCTCGCTCGCGCCCCCGTTCGCGTCATCCGCTCTTCTCTGCTCCGCTCCTACCTCTTTCGCTCTCCCTTCGTTCCTCCGCCGTCCAACCCCGCAGCCACCCCCTGCCACACAGCTCACGCTCTCTTTCTCCGTTGCACGCGGCAGCAGCAGCTTTCTCCGTCCGTGCTTACTTCATGAAACGCGAATGTACACGTTACACCCGCTTCGTGGCTCCGACCTCGTGTCCCGTACCCTTGTAACGTAATCGTTTCCACTCCAAAAAGAGGCAAAGAGAGAAGCCAGGTAGACACACACATGCGCGCACACACGTGTGCACTAATGGCCTCTTCAAAAATGTCATCCTCATCCTCCGGTTGCCTCGCCCGGATCGTCTGACGCTGACGGTGCGAGCACCGTACCAGGACGAATTTTCATCCGGCTCGGACAAGAGAAAGAAAAGGCGGGAGGGGGGAGGGCGGGGAAAGGAAGAGGAGCTCTTTAAGGAGACGCGAGCAGAGCGATTCCCGATAACGATCTGCGGTCGCGCGAACGGTAATGCATAAAACCTTAATTCGGCCGAAAATGAAATTAAACACCATGAATAAATTGAAGACTCGGAACGTTTCAAGCGGGGTTGAATTTCTGGTAAGCGAACCCGAGGGGGAGGACGGGAGAGAGAGAGAGAGAGAGAGAGAGAGAGAGAGAGAGAGAGAGAGAGAGAGAGAGAGAGAGAGAGAGGGAGACGACGACGACGACGAGCGAACGCGGTGGAAAGCTCGTCCTTCATTTAATTCCGAATGATTATCTTAGCGATACCTTCAGTCGCGAATTATTTAACACAATATTTAATGAAAGTATGCAATGTAAAACACTACGACGGCACGAATATTCGAAATTCCTCCGGTCGGCGACAAGAAGCACCGCGCGCGCGCGCGCGAATGGGAGGATAACGCGCAGCGCAGGATCGAAGATCCTGGAGATCCGATCGCGAAATCTAATAACAGCGAACGAGAAGCCGCGAGCGACGGGAGGGGGTGGGGGGCGGAGGGGGGCCGCCTCTAAACCGCCGGCCAAACGCCGCGGCGCAGTTTCTCGAAAAGTTTTATGGGCCGAATTTTCAAAGTTCACTGCAATGGCGGCGGCAGCGGTGGTGGCAGCAGCGACGGTAGGTCCGGGGAGGATAGGGGAGGCAGGAGGGTCGGGTCAGGTCGAGTAGGTAGGTAGGTAGGTAGGTAGAAGGCCGGAGGTTGGTCTCGCGGAGTTTAAGAGGGTAGTTCGCGTGGCCGTAAATTTTCTCTCTCGCAGGGTGACTCCGGCGGCACGGGGGCGGCGGGGAGCGGTCGGAAGGGCCGCGGGCGAACCCGCTCGCCTACGCCACACATATCTTTCCACCATCTTCTATCAATAATTCCTTGCGAAACTTACCACGAACTTGCCGGCGCGCGCGCAAGCGCGAGCGATAATGCAGCCGCGCGTCGCCGGAAGAATCCGAAAAAAATCGCCGAGATAAGTAGACCCGCGTGCGATTCGCCGCCAATTATCGCCGATTGTTCCCCGCCGCCCTTCTCGCCCCTCCAGCCCATCGCCCCGCTCCCACGAGCGGAAAGACGATAAGCGTGACGATCGATCACCGTGATCGACGAACAAATCGATGAACGTCCGAACCGACGCGCTTCCGGTCGCTCGATGCGGATGCAACCGCGCTCGCGAGGTTGATGAAGGGTGTGCGGGGGTGGAATCGGGGGCGAAGAACAGTGGACTTACGGCAGAAAGGGCGCGGGGTTAATTTGCACGATCGAGCTACAAATCACCATCCGTATTTACTATCTCGTGCGGACGTCGTACGACGGACGTGGCTGGAGCCACAAAGTCGGCCGTCTCCTGCAACCCCTTTCTGGACGGTAGCAAAACACACAACCACCCGTCTGCTCTCCCCGCACCCCGTGCATGTACTTACGTACGTACGTACGTAGATAGGTAGGTACGTACGTACGTACGTACGTACATCGCCGAGGACACTCGTCTCCCACTGCACCCACCCCCCGTCCATCCTTCTGTATCCTCCTTTGCGAGGCAGCCACGACGGCGGACGTAATATGCAGATTCGTGAAATAAATGCTCGAAAGTTTCACTATAACTCTACGCGCAAAATCTCCAGCTCGTCCTGCAATCCCACCTCCGGCGCCCGTTCACCCCCTCCTTTCGCCCTTCCTTACCACCCGCTCGTGCCCACTTCAGCAGTCTCGCTCGCCTCCACACCCACGAGAAGCGAAGCCCCGTCGTCCCCCTTCTTGCCATCCTTTCAGGACGCCAGGAGCATCCGCATTATTTAGTGCTTCCGCATAGTCCACGGAAAATGGCTGAGAAAGTTGCCGGAAAAACCGTGCGCGGCGCGTCGCCTCGACCGTAAACCCAAGATGGCTTCTGTGCCCCGCGCGGTACCCGCCTACTTCCTCGCTCGTTCTCCCCGTCGATCGTTTTTGCCTGATACACTTTGGCTCTGGGAGCCAACCAGCCGCCGAAATCGACCGCGTGGTGTAATAAAATTTGCGCCACTTTGCTCTCGACGAGACCGAGACGAATAGAGAGATTGGGAGAAAGAGACGCTCCACATTTTCTTCGCCGACGCTCGAAACTTTTCCGCTTGCCGTGCTCGAGCGATCAACGATCGTTTCGGAATCGAGTAGTCGTACGAAAAATCTTGCCAGCCGGCGGATCAAGATAATTTCGTCACTGAGAGATTTGTCTCGTTAGTCTCCACCGGTTAGCCGCCACCGTGAGACCTGTCGAATGCGACAGAAACAAAAAAAAAGTAATTATTATTTACTCATCTCGACGTCGCTCGCATCGCGCCGAGAGCGCATTTGAGCGACCGCAATTGAGAATCCCGTTACAGCCGCTACCTCGGCCGACCTTCGAAACCGAAGCTTTCACATGAGTCATTTACGGGTAAACCGCTACGTGTCAGGCGTGTCAGAGTAAACTTGGCCCATTTTTCCGACGCTCATCCACCCGTGAGAATCGGGGCGAAAAAAAATCACCGGATTGACACGCTCACCACCCGTACGCTTCCTCTCTGCCCATCTCTCTCTCTCTCTCGTTTTTTCTCTCTCTCTCTCTCTCTCTCTCTCTCTCTCTCTCTCTCTCTCTCACCCTTTCCCCTCTTTCTCACTCTCTTTCTCTTCTTCCCTCTCCCTCGCCTCCTCGTTTTTTTTCCAGTCTCGCGCACCCTCGCACCCTCGCTCCTTTTTTTCCTACTCTGGCCGAGAGCCCTCCGATAAACGCGGCCAATAAAAATAACGAGCGGCCACCAGTCACGCACTCTCTCTCCATCCCCGTTTTCCTCTTCCTCTCTCTCTCTCTCTCTCTCTCTCTCTCTCTCTCTCTCTCTCGTGAGCTCTTTCGCATAGTGGGGGTTCCCGTTGCGGTGGGTAGGGGATGTTGCTTTAAACCGCAAGCCGCCAACGAGAGGATACAGAACTCCACCGCGTGTATCCTTTCGCAACCTCTCCCTCCCCCTGCCCTCGCCCTTTCCGCCAACCCGATGACATCCCACATCCCCGCACCGCCGAGGGATTGTTTTTGCCGCCGCGTAAAAAAGAAAAATTGTCATTCGATTCCATCCCTCTCTCTGTCGCTAAATCCTGACCGAAGCGCGACGGGGAGCGCGGGGTAGCATTCGCAACGAGATTTCATAGAACGAGGCTTTTTTTCGTTACACACCCCCGCTTTTGATTGAATTGTCTGCGGTGCTTCGGTAAATGCGCGTGCGTTTTCCCCCTCCGCGCGACACGTGCCGCGATATGCCGCATGTGGAACACCGTAAAAATACGAAATAAAGGGAAAAAGGAACAATTGGTGTTGATTTTAAGCGACAACAAATTCGCGAGTTCGCAACGACATGTCGCGTCGAGGTGTGCCATGGCTCGGCTTAAGCAAAAAGAAAAAAAAAAAGAAACTGCGATCGGCGACGATTTACGGGAGGGATTTCTTCCGGGTTTCGCGTGAAAACGCGACGGTGCCAGTCGCCGTGCGGATCCACCGAATTTTTCAGCGGTGTGACATTCTCGTCTTTTCGCTTTTCCGCGCTCGCCGCGCGAGAGAAATGACGTCGGACCGCCTTGAAAAATCATCCCCTCGCGCAGCGCGCCAACCACCCCGTCCCAGCGACATCCTCGTCACCAGCGCCGCCGCCACCCCCCACCATCCTGTTCGTTACGCGCCGCAACAAGTCCCGCGGGTGTACGCGCGAACTTTTATCTCATGTTCCGGCTGCGACTTCCTCGCGGAAGTTTCCGCGGAGCGGATTTCGAAAAGGCTACTGCGCAAAGTCCGCAATACCCGCGGAGGCGAACTTTTCGGTCGGAGCCGTGCATACGGCCGCGTTGAGCGCGTACACAGGAGACACATGCGGAGAACGGCGACGGCGGTAGCGAGGGGGATGAGGCGGGGGAGGAGGAGGAGGAGGAGGAGGAGGTGGAGGAAGGTGAAAGAGGAGGAGGACGCACGTACATTCGTACACACGAACAGACGAAGGGTGCACGTACATACGAGTGGTACACGCGCGCCGGATGCAGCGGCGCCGTCTTTATACCTCCGGACGGCTGATGCGCCGAAATTATGTGTGGACGTCCGCTGTGTTAATTAGTCGAGAATGGCTTCGCGAAAGCGGAGCGCTTTGTGTAAAGAATCCCTTTCTTTCACTTTGAGACACGAGAGAATAGGAATTGGGATCTGCAGCAGCGGCGATTAATGTCTCTTCTCGAAATTACTTTGGATTCTCTCCCCGCCCCCCTCCCCCTCCTTCCTACCTCTCTGCCCCTCTGTAGCAATTTTGAGGCATCCGGTAATAAGATCATTAAACAATCGAAGCACAATATTGCGCCAAGGATACCACGAAATTGTCAGATCGTAGTCCCGATTCGCCCTCGCGAGTACAACTTACCGCGGCGGCATCCGGAAGACTCACGGATGCGGAAGAGCTCGATCAGGCCAGCCTTGCCCATGCTGGAAGACGCCACTGGCGATGCCGCGCGGGGGTTGGAAGCGCTCACGTTTGTTTCTAGTCTCGTTTCTACCCTCGCGCGCGGCTACAGCAGCCGGCTAATCCCGCCGAGATTAAGATAACCCCGAAAAATGTTCAGCTAAGTCGCCAACTTCGCCCGCGTGGCGCGCTTAAAACGTGAGAATCTCAGTTCCAGGGCTGGGGTGATGGCGGCGTCCTCGTCGTCGTCGTCGTCGTCGTCGTCGTCGTCGTCGTCGTCGCCTCCGGTGAACCGGAGGATCCTAGCCGGGAGTATCCCTTCTTACCGGCTTGGATACGCGCCCGTAGATTAGCCGCTTTTCATCGCGACGGGAATTTACATTCGCCGCTCCGTCCGGCTCTCGGGATGCAGCATCGACGCGTGTTTACGTTCGCGCGCCGAGCACTCGAGGGTGATCGATATTCTCCGCCGGTCTCGGCCTGCTGCTGCTGCTGCTGCTGCTGCTGCTGCTGCTGCTGCTGCTGCGACGTCGTCGTTACTTCTTTGGGAAACGCGCGCACCGACTCGTGAAACGGCGTCGCTCAGCGCGACATTACGCCGAAGGCACTCGCCGTTGTTAATTATGTTGCGCGTACGAGCGTCCGACCGAATGTGAACAGACATTCCGCTTTGTCGTCTCTCTCTCTCTCTCTCTCTCTCTCTCTCTCTCTCTCTCTCTCTCTCTCTCTCCCTCCCTCCCTCTCTCTCTATGTCTCTCCCCCTCTCTCTCTCGCAAAACTGACCTTCACGATGCGCGTCCAATCGCAGGAATAAATTTCCCATCCATCGCAGGTTCAGCGCGAAAGTTCAATAGTGCGTAATCTTTGTTGGAGGCTTCAGATTAATGCCTGAGTCCACCATACGCAAGGTCGAGACAGACGAGGTAATTTTTCTTGAAAATTTCTCAAACGTCACTCGAAGTGACGGTGACAACAATGCCACTCGAAAAGTCACGAGATCGAAGTGCTTCGCTCAAACTTGGAGCGCAGATTCGCATCTCCAACGTAAAAATCCACGATATAAAGCACACCAAGTTGCGTGTTAATTAGGTGCTGAAGTAGCAAGCACGTAATTAGCACTGCGTTCTTGATTTTAGAGATCGAGTACTTCAGCAAGAATTCGCGTTTGAAAATCGAGATGCCAGCATGCATTAACCCCTCCCCCCTCTCCCTATACTGCACGGGATAACGAAGTAAAAAAGTGAAGACACATAACTTCGCGCTTCCCAAGAGCGCTTCATGCCGCTTTTAAGAGCAACAAACGGGGTTAAGCTATACATACATAGGCTGTTGGGCGCAACGCGCATCGACGATCGTGTGCGGGTAAAAAAATTCATCAAAGACTGTTTTATATCTTATCGCTTTTTATTTCACATCGTCGCGCGTCTTCTTTATTAGCGAGTTGCAATCGTTTAAAGCTGCAACGCTGGCGGGTTTTCGGCCCAGTTTATATGCCGCGAGCGATGGCACTTGCTTTCGCGCCGGCGTAGTAGACGTGTTTACGCCGCCCTTGTCTCTCTACCTTAGGTGAATGACTGGAGTGGTGGGGCGACCACGCTTGCCTCGGAGCAAGGCCGCTGGAGTGGGGACAAGGCCGCGTTCGCTGCGTGCCGTCACGTACAGCGCGAGATATGGCTTCCTGGCAGAGCGGCCGCGGAATGCGGCGCTATTGTTTTCCACCTAACCTTGCGACGATCCACGCTGACCTATCGCAAGGCGCAGTAGCGCCAAAACGATCTACAGCGCGGATCGATGCAAGCGCCGATATCTTCATTCATAGACGTCGTAGAGACTTGGAACAAGAACCGTTGGAAAGAGGAGGTCACCAGGCTTCTGACGGACGAGAAACCATTCCTCAGTGAAACGAAGATTAATTAGCGTAGATTAGCGTAAATGATAAAGACAATGATTCTTATGTGTGTTATATTGTATTATCTTGTATTAGGAAGTGCGATATAAATTGGGTTGTAATTTACATCACCGCTAGAAATGCGTGCTATCGCTTTGCAAATTATTTTCTCTTGATATCAAAATACCAAAATCGAGAAACTAAGCAAAGTTTGTAAATCTCGAAATTTCCTAGCAGAAAATAACGCGCTACCTCTTCACGGATTATATTTTCCTGATACCAAAGTGAAAACATTGAGAATCTTGGAGAGAGAAATTCCAAATTGTATTTTTTACCAATATATTTAATATGCATATTATAATATAATACATATAGAATATGATACAACATAATATAAAAATATCAACGATACAATACGATATGACACGATCAAATAAAATACAATGTAACTAAACAGAGTTTTCACGAATACCTCTTGAAGCTCCCGCAGACCTTATCTGGAGATTCTACAGACACGAAAAGTCCCGTCTTGTTCTGCATCGGTATACACGGAGAAAGAAAAACGGAAGGGGGAAAGAAGTCGCGCGCAAGGGGTTCGGCAAGGCGAGTGAAGAAAAGTGTCACGGGCGAGAACGCACACCGCGCCGAGAAGAAAGAACACCAAGTGACGGCACGAGGACGATAATAACGGGAGCGGGGGCGTGTTTGCGTTGATACCGACCGACTGTCGCCACGCGCAATACCGCTGCCATCGCGGTGGCGTATCATTGGACTGGATGCAATGAAATTACTCGTCGTGTCTCCGCAGCGCGCGCGCGTCTTGCAAGGTAGTGCTCGGCTAGATTGGCGCGCGTCGCGGCGAGTGTGTAGGAGGTCGCTCGGGTTTGGCTTGGTTTGCTTGAACACGGACGTAGGACACAGGTTGAATCGACTAATACGCGTCGTCGCGGCTCACGCACGACGTGTCGTCGTCGTCCTCCTACGCGTCTCCCTGAGAAGGAGGAAGAGGAGAAGGAGGAGACGGTGGTGCTCTCCCGAGTAAGATTTCTTTTCCTAACTCGATGCGCTCATCGCGAGATTTATTCGCTCCCCCCCCCTCCCCCCTCCCCCCCCGCGGATCTTACGTGGTTTCGAACGCCGGCGCCGGCTGGGACGAAAGTATCGTCGGTTGGTTGTGTTTGAGTGGTAACGTTGTTTGGACGGTGTAATGTTTGGCATTAAAGGTACATGCCGCCGCTTGCGAATCCCGCGAACCGCCTCGTTCTTAGCGTCCCGCGGATGTTGCAGAGCTTTCTTGCACGCACCGATACACGTATGCACGCATGCATGCACACACATACACACACACACACTCTCTCTCTCTCTCTCTCTCTCTCTCTCTCTTTCCCATTTCGCGGGGCGCGATATGTCCGTGGGGGCAGCCGTTGTCGATCGTGCCGCCGGGCGAAATTGCATTCCGATATATTGGTACTGATAATATTTGCTCGCAATTAACTCGCCGCGGCTATAAGTAAAATTATTCCATTGTGCCGGAAATATTGCATCTTAAGTATTAATGATGTTTAGCATAATTAACCCACTACCACAGGTGGACCCGGTATGTTAATTACCACCAAACATCATTAATATTTGGAACAGCGTACGACTCTCCCGCGACCGCTTCATATTTCCGCCATCACGCGAAAAAATCGCCCGCTATTTCATTTTCCGCTTCTTCTTGTTTTTCGTTTTCCCTCGCACGAGTGGAACGGAACGCGATGGTCTTCGTGAACATCGTTTTAAGAAACGACGGGGAGAGTGCATTGCTCGATCTGGGTATATATGTCTCTCTCTCTCTCTCTCTCTCTCTCTCTCTCTCCGCCTCCCTCCCTCCCTCCCCCTCCCTATCTCTCTCGTCAAGCAGGCCGTGACGCTGCATCTAGTTGATAAATTCATCGACAATGGCATCGTGCTCATCCATCGGGGTGCGTTGCTATCGATCGAACCACCGTGCTTGACAACCATAATGCTTTCGCTCTCGTAAGTTTAATTATAGCCGTCGTTCGGACGACATCGCCTCGCTCGATTAAGCATATCGCAAGAATTATAGGTGTAAATACGCCGGCATCGCGCGACTGAATACGAAGAAAGGGGATAAACGATAATGATCGAGCCGACAACCAACTCTCCGCCGCTCGTTTTCGTTGCGTAGATCCGTCATTTGGGGTAAAAACGTGGCTCTTAAGAAGTCAAAGGCGCTCGCCCGTGCGCGTTTCTCAGCGAAATAATTTCCCAATTGATCTATGAATGTTTCATTAGCCGGCTTCCACTCGCGAGAATTCCCTTTACCGAGTCGTCGGGAACGCGACACGACGGCCGGAATGAAAATCACGAGCAAAAACTCGAGGCGATACCGCGAGGATTCTATCGCGGTCGGCGAGGGTCGGCGTTGCGTAAAAAGGAGATCCGAAGGCAGAGAGAACGGGCCGGCCGCGCTCTCCTCTCGGAGAGGGCCGGGCCCTCCTCGACATATGTCGCGGTAAAAAATGGCCTCGGAAAAGGGACACCCGGGGCCACCGCAAGGGCCGGACGAGTAATAAAGTAATTTTATGAAGTGGCCGCCGACGTTCGCTCCCGCGTCGTGGGGGTTGGAACCGGTGAAAAATTGCCCGGGACTCCGGGCCGGGGATGGCGCACGGGAATAACGTAACTAAACCGCCCTTTAAGTGAAAACATACTGTCTTCTTCGCGACCCGGCTCCTGAAAAAGAAGAGAGGAGAAAAGGGAGAGGCAAGAACGAGCGGAAGGGCGCGGCGCGCATTCGCGCACCGAAAGAGAGAGAAAATTGCGCGATTTCCTTCTCCGCGCGAATTCCTTCCGAGAACGAACGAGAGAGAGAGAGCGCAGGACAGCCGTGAATTCTTCATTAATCGCCGGAGATGAATGACTCTTCCCTCCCCCCCCCCTCTCTCTCTGCTTTCTC
Organism: Harpegnathos saltator; assembly: GCF_003227715.2. Lineage (NCBI taxonomy): Eukaryota > Metazoa > Arthropoda > Insecta > Hymenoptera > Formicidae > Harpegnathos > Harpegnathos saltator. The sequence goes on along the minus strand of NW_020229955.1, from coordinate 1,498,589 downwards.
GCTCCTTCCCGTGGAGAAATCGCGGTGAGATGGCGCGTAACAAATGTCAATACGTCAATATGTCTTTCAACGTTCTTGCTACCGCGAGGGAAAATAATGATTACCGATGTCACCGCGAATTACAGAAATTTTCGCCGCGCTAAACATATGTTTATAAACGTTTAAACATATGTTTTCGTTGTTGCCGCGGAAAACAGCGAGAAACCCGTCGTGACTGAACATGTAAGATTGTTATCGGCAATTTTGCCGTAGCGCCCGTTGCGAGACAAGTTTCCCGGCTGTGATTATTTCACCGTGTAATTACCGCCGCAGAGATATATCGACGGCTTCCTTTTTTCAGTATAGATCAACACTCAGCAGTGCTCGCTAGTCGGTCTCATCGTGCTCGGGTACACGTGCATATTATGGCTACCGTCGATCGTTAAGCTAATCTGTCATTTTCATAGCTTGACACGCGGCATATCCTATCATCATTTCATATCACATGATATCGCGTATCATATTATATTTGGACACGATGCGAAAGACTGGGAGTCTCCAGTGAGTTTTGGCTTGGTAAATATTAAGTCTTTAAAATCTATATTCATATTTATTATCTCTCCCTCTCTTTTCCTCCCCCCCCCTCTCTCTCTCTCTCTCTCTCTCTCTCCCTCGTCAATTTTCCTCGCGTGAGAGACACGTAGATCCGAATTCAGAGTTAGATCTGTGTGAATTTTTCAGCGAAACCACACACATGCGTTGCACACATACGACATTACATTTGCAGTCGCGCGATTCAGCTGAAACTCACTCACGCCTAAGTCTGAAGTCAAATCTGAAAATATCTCCCGCTCCCGCCCGAGCTTTATTGAAACTTCGTGGCACACCGACCGGCACAATAGCCTTCAATGCTCGTTGTAATTAGGTTACTGGTATTTTCTAACGGTACACATTTCCTTCCGGACTTTAACGTAAAGCTGTCACCGCGACAGATTATGCCGCTTTGACACGTACAGCTGCTCCCGCTGCTTTCAATAATCGGCGAATAGCAAATCATTGATGCGTGTACGATTCCAAGAATAACGAGGACCTTATCGTCACGTGGTAAGTTAACGTTATTACGCCGTTCAGTGCCGTTCGGTTCATTCTAGTTCCGTCTCTTTTCCTCCTCTTCCTCCCCTCCTCTCACTCTCTCTCTCTCTCTCTCTCTCTCTCTCTCTCTCTCTCTCTCTCTCTCTCTCTCTCTCTCTCTCTCTCTTTCTCTTCCTCCCTTTCGATACAGTGAGACGCGTTTAGGGGCATTCCACGCGGAAGAGCGGATCGTTGGCCCCTTCACTTTTCTCAGGGGGGTAATTCCGTGTGCCGCTCGTTTTAGCGATTCGTCATGACTTAAATTGGATTCATTCTTACTGCTTCTAATATTAGAGCGTTCGCGCGATTCTCGTTGAAGAAGCTCGCGTTGCGCGATGTTCGACTCGGAAATAAACTCGCGAGAAAACCCGCGAAGGGAACTACTCTCTCTCTCTTTCTCTCTCTATCTCTCTCTCTCTCTCTCTCCCTCTCTCTCTCTCTCTCTCTCCCCCTCTCCTTCCCTCCCTCCCTCTCTCTCTTTCTTGGTGGCCAAGCTCCCGGCTTCGAATTGCGCGCTCTCTCGCGCGTGCATCTCTCGCCGAGAGCAACAACGTGTAAATAACTTTCCGACGCCGGGGCGCAGGGTCTAGGTTCGGTTGCAACGACGTTGATTAGCGCTCTCTAATCCGGCTTAACGAAATTTTCCTCCACCATATGCCGGGTTGCAGATGGAAACCTGGAAAAGAGCGAGGCACGCGCGGGATTTGTTTAACGTACAGCCTGTGGCGTCGCCGTCGTCATTCGCGTTTTCGTTTCTGTGGGCTTTCAAGAACGGGATCATCGCGGAATCGCTCGCGGAGTCGTCAAACGAGCCGCGAACGACCATAGAAATCGCGATCGAGAGAGAGAGAGAGAGAGAGAGAGAGAGAGAGAGAGAGAGAGAGAGAGAGAGAGAGAGAGAGTAGGGCGGAGGAGGAAGGGAGAGAGCGAAAGAGCTCGTCGTAGCTCGCCAGGGTAAAAAATGACAAATCGAAAAAAGTCTCGCTGACGAGGACGACCCTGCGCGGGCGATCTCTCCGCTGCTGGCAATCACCCCTTTACGGCAACTTTGTCGACTATTATTAGATTATACGCGGAGCATCTGCAGAATCTCGGCCCGACGCCGTTAATTTTCGTTAAAAACCCAAATGCCGAGCGGATGGTGGGCGCGGAGCGCGCCGCTTCTTCCCGAAGCAACCCCCTTTCGACTCCACACGCCTCTCTCACGTCCTGTCCCCCTCCCCCCCTCTTTCCATCTCTCTCTCTCTCTCTCTCTCCCTCCTTCCTCTGCCTCACCACCGCCGACCGTGCGAGGGCTGTTTTCACGGAGATAAGTAAGCACGGTTTTACATGGTTAGCCGAACATTAACGCGGTCTTCCAGACTTCCATGAAGATTTAGCGTCGCCGCGTTTGTTTCGCTTAAGTCGCGCCGGGTGGGCCCGCGACTCGTTGCGCCGACGCTCACTCGTGTCCTTTATTATTTCGCGAGAAAGTCGGGGGACATTTCATAGAGATTCATCGGCCTCGGCTTTTCGGTCGGCGAGGGCGCGACGATGCTGCGTTACTTCCCGCCACGAGAAGCTCGCGTTAATTGAACTCGCTCGGCGGAGGAAGAGAGAGAGAGAGAGAGAGAGAGAGGGCGAGAATACGAGAAAAGTCGCGAGGAAGCCAGGCGTGAAAAAACGAACAATTATCAGCCAGTCGGAGCGGACGAGTTACGAGGCGAATGAATGTTTAAGGTGGAATCGTATAAATTCGCCGTAATACAGTTTCGCGGGGCGATCTATAATCATCCGCCTTCCCTCATTCTTGATGAAAACTTCGATCATATTGACTTCGCGCGAGTCATGAATATTTCGCACTTCCTACGTTATAATAGCGACACGCGTGGTTATTTATTATTGTACTTCGTTCGACCACACGCATACATACATATCGAGTGTCAACCACGGATTCTCGAATGTCGACCACGCGTCCGTTTCTCTCGCGAGCGCTGTTCCAACACGGGGATAATGACAGGGCGATAAGAATTGTCAACAACGTGCGTGCGTTCTTTGTTTTTCGTAGCGCGATTTTCGGGCTCACGTCTCAATACTGCTTGTCCGCGTGGCTGCGTGGCCATTCGAGATGCAGCCTTCGTCGAAGGGTAAAGAACAGCGGGAAGAGCGAGCTGCGGGCCGTGCGAAGCCACCCCTTCGCCAGCGAGTACGACTCGCGCTAGGAAGATGCCGCCGCTGGTTTAGTCCTTCGATCGCAGGTTCGTGTCTCGGCTCTGCGCTCATTTTTTAATAAAATTCTTCTGCCGTTCGGCCCTTAAATAAGACACGATTTCTGCAGTTTGAATAACGTGCATCGCGCGCGCGCGCGCGCGAGCGGCGTCTCGCTAATTAACGGCGAACGGGCGAAAAAACTGCGTGGGGCTATATTCTTAATGAGGTAACGGCTTTACTGCTTTTTCCGCATCTTTCTAGGGCAAACACGAGCTTATCCACCGTGCAG